>NC_081407.1:253058509-253358509 GCF_030272615.1 Cryptomeria japonica | reverse complement strand
TGTAAATATACAAGTTCAAAAACCCTTAGGCACAAAGTATAAACAAAAAAATTCTCCGAAGTTTCCCCTCTATAAGAGTCTCCCTTTACATTACCACTGACCTTGCATTTATAGACTTAAAGAATAACTACCTTGCACAACTACTTAAAGTAACTACCTAAGTTGAATATTTTAGATAACACCTATATTAATCACTTAAGATAAACCAACTTAGGAAAACTACTTAGCATAACTAACTAAGTGATTATTTCAGATAACTACCTTTTGGAGATAAGTTAGGATTAACTTAACTTTTACAAAAATTAAGCCCTAAAGCTAATATTAATGACAATATGTTACTTTTACAAAAAGATAAATTCAAACTTATGACTTTGATGAGAAACCAAGTCATGGGTTATGCTAAGGTAGTTCTCCATCTCCACCCGCTTCATTTGTCTTGTAATCATTTCACTATCAAACTACTTGAGAACACAAAACATATATCCTTCCATTAGAAAAGAATTTAAGACAAATACATAGGTCTCCATAAAGGCGAAAGGATTATGAATTGAAAATTATTTATTGGTTGGTATCTTCATCATTGACATAAAGCAATCATTCACCATAATCTTTGTTTCAATGACACTCGCCAACTACATCAACTAAACATCCTTCATTGCCACCCTACATGTTTGTCAATTATCTTTGGAAGATATTTTTCATCGTATGGCATCCCACGCGTTGCTCATGATTTCGTGGAATCCTTTTGACACCATATGAAATCATAAAAGTTGAACAAACACCTTCATTGCATAGTTATCCCATACCCATTTAAATACCTTCTTTATACTTAGGCATGCGCATTATATGTGCAATGTAATGATCCATCAATTCATCATTATGTGTATTGAATATCCTCTTAAATAAAGGTTGTTCTTCCTTGGCCTTCAGGAATCTCACCAAATCAAAACTCTCGATTTTGTCAAATGTATTTCTAGTATTGATTTTAAATCGTTTTCATTAAATCTATTTTGTGTGAATCTTGAAATCATTCTAAAGCATGAAATGACATCTCTTTTGAGGCGGCTACCAAACCTTTTAGGTGCTATGTCTATGCTTCCACATTTTGTGTACATGTCCACTGCGTCAGTTACAACTGCAACATCGTGAAGAGTTTATTTGTTCTTCATGTTTTTCTGGGCGTTCAAAACCTGGTTCAAAGCTTTTCTTGCGCACAGGATGGGAAGAGGCTGAAAGGCCGTGGCTTGTGCATGTTCTTAAGAGAGCATTTCCAACTAAAATATCTGACAAAAGCTCTCAACTAATATGATGCTTTGATGGATGTTCGTAGCCTCTTCCAAAGCTCCCATTTTACGCAGGCGAATAGTTGACGGTGCAGGTTGCCTGCCAACTGCATTTGTTTGCAAAGTTTCAAAGCCTTCTCAATAACTCCATTCAATGTGAATTTTGCAATCATTTTATTCCATCCTTGAGATGTCGTGTCTTTGAGGCATCCTGGCAAACAACTCACCTTTGGTCTTTCACCCATCCTCATGTTGTATCACTACACGTATTGACTTCTGCTAGATGTTTTATGAGAAGAACACAAATTGTAGCATTTTAAGAAATCCAACTAAACACGGGAGAGCCGTTGGAAATAAACTTGATCTACATCCACCAAGAAACACGTCCACGCAACCGCGACAAGTACACGACATTGGCTGTCTTCAAGCTGGACATAAAGATCAACCATGAAGTGCGCACGATCCTCACCCACAAACTAGACAAACAAACAAAGCTTATAATGTTGAGATTTGTGCGAGCTGCATTAATTCAATGATTTTGAGAGCTTCCTTTGCAAAATTCATTTTGTGAATATTCTGTGATCATTTCATTTCATTATTTGAGATGACATCTTTTTGCGGCAATTTTTCAAACGATCAGGGCCTTGTCTATGCTTTCACATTTCGCATGCTGGAATTTCGATTTACCTCTACTGTGTTTCATTAATCTGGTGACCATTTGAAACTCACCCCACCTGCGTACTTCTGTGAGCATTAAGAAAACGCGTCCACATGATCATCGCAGGTTTAACTTGGCACATTGCATTTACATGAAAGCTTTTAAAGATGCTTCAATATATTCATTTCATGAAAATCCAGCTTGAAACATTTTTAACGATTCCATTATGTATATATCTTTCCAGTCATTGCATTTCATGAGAATACAAAGAAAGTTTTACAATAATAGGATATGTTACAGAGTGCTTCATTAAATCAAAGATTTTGAGAACTTCCTGCCAAAGCCATATTGTGCGTTCATTGAGATCATTAGAGTCCATGAGATAACGTCTCTTTGAGGCTGTTGAATCGGTGTCTGTGCTTCACATTTTGTTTGCATGTCTGTCAGAGCATTTATAACTATAATATCTGACAAAACACCCATAGCTTTATGCTTTTGTGAGTATCCATACACTGTTCCAAAGCTCTTATTCGCGTTGGTAGACTTGAGCCTTAACATTGTGTTCTGAATTTGTAATTTTAGCACAGGCCGAGGGAATGCTGGTAAAGGCTGCATAATATTGTTTTACAACTACCAAATGCATTGCTTGAAATTTTTTGAATCTTTTTCATCCAATATTTATTGTATGCAGACCACGACCCATGCCCATGCCTCCACGTTTTGCATTTGCATTCAACAGAACATTCCAACCGTAGTACCTGATAAAATTTTTGGCTTCTGTTATGCTTTGATGGACGTCCATAGGCAGGATTTTATGATTCTTTTAATTTAGTTATAATAACTAACTACTTCATCGGCTTCTTCAAGTCATGAACTTAGCGACACACAAGTTTTAATCACCGCCAGCATTCATTCATCGCTATCTAAAGATCGGTTTGGAATTTTATCGGCAACTTGGGAAACTTATGCAACTGAACGAAAAGGTCGATTTCCTTTATTGTTTGGTTATTGGTAGTTTAGATTTCTTTCACAGCTAAGTAGAAAGGCCGATGGCATTTGTCAAAGCTCCCTCTATCGGTGTTTTCATATAGAAAATACAACTCACTGAAAAATCTCCCACGACGTTGGATGGCTATTAGAATCAACTTAATGTCTCCTGCTTTCAAAACTTCGGCATCTTGTGAAAGTATCCAAATTTTCCGACAAAACTCCTATGTGGATGGTGTTTGAATCGCTTTACAATTCTTTTTCGGAAAAATCTATCAAATCGGCAACTTCAGCTGCACATTTAATTATCTGATGAAGATGGTAACTTCTACAATTTGCCGATGAAGATATAATTGACTTTTTCATAAGAATGAATCGGCACTTTCAAAAACTTTCTAAAGTTGGATAAATTGTCGATGATGTTTCAAATACAAACAACTTACTAACTTGGACATAAGTGGCAACAAACCTCAGTTTACACTCATCATCAGCCCTTGAATAAAAGTTTTTATGTTGTGAGCTTGCACGGATGGGATTTGCACATGATCATTAATCATAATCGAGATTTAGAAACAAATAATGTCTAGATGGTGAGTACAATGCATAAGGATGATGGGAGACATTTTCAGTTAGGAGGTTCCTAGTTCAATGACTTTTTTTTATTGCAAAAAGTTTGAAATTTGACGAGTTCAAAAATGGGGCTAACAAGTACATATGGATATTCCTATAACATCCAATAATATTTCCAAATACCTATTTCTGACTATCATATTTATACATGCTAGCATAGCACAACTAGATATAGAGCATTTTGCTACTTGAATGCCAATAAACATAGTCCTAAAAAACTTAACAAAACTTCTTGCTAAACACCTCAACTCTTGAAATTGGTACTGAGATAGTGCACAAACATTACAAGCATATCCTCCAAGATGTAGCACCTAAAACATCAATGTAGATAAATACAAATAATTTTTTGGACCAATTAAATCCACCATAGATAGACAACTAGATAGTCATCAAACAACAATCACTAGCCACATCGGCTGCAACACCAAGAACCTGAAAAGATAACCATGCAATGTCCACAAAGCACAAACATTATTTCCAAATCTACAAGATCAAATTATTAAATGTAGAGGAATGTGGAGCATTCTTGCAACTAGACTTTAAATATTCTTTCCTGCATATCACATCTCCTCATGCTGAAAATATTCCAAAACCAACACATCCAAGTCATCATAATCATGTTGTAAATTCACAACACATCAGCACCTCATAGTGAATGTAGAAATTAGACATCAAGAAGGTTGGCATGCACAACCTAAACCAACTACAATTAGTAACAATTGTCTCCTCATAGAACTTTTACCAAAACATATTTGACATCCCATTACAAATTGTAGGCTGATAACAACTGACAACACTGCCAACACTCTCCCTATTGACAACAACGACACAAAAGAATCAATAACCACATAACAATTGTTATCGTCAAGGACAATACATATTATCAAACATCAAGTTGACATTAGTGACAACACAAATTGCAAATAGAATCAATCTCCTATACCTAATATCTTGGGAGCCTCTTCTTTGACCATGGTTACAACCCCTACCCCTCTAATGGTAAGCCCTCCCATGTCAAACCTCAACACACTCCTAAGATGAAGAGCATTTATGCCTCTATTTTTTATTAAGGGGAAATCGAGTTTTGAAGGGATCCCAAAATCCTAAGTATAAATATTTTCCAATAATAAACACACAACTAACCCATAGCTCATAATAAATAAAAAACCAAAAAACAAACCTCTAAACAACAAGCCTAAAACAAAGACCAATAAAGAATTAAAATAATTTCTTCAAGGCTTTGGCTACTCAACTTCCATTTGGTCTAGATTCTTAGATAAGTTCCTCAAATATTGCAATTTGAGCTTAGCTTGCTTCCTGGTCTTTTTGAGGTTCCCATGGGTTTGGGTAGAAGGGAATTTGTCATCATTGACCTGCTTACCCTTATCAACATTTTCAAGATCAATAAAATATTATCCCTAGATATCGAAGTCTACATTTTTTGCCACTGATCCATACACATTTTAATCCCTTTAATGCTGCTACGAATAGTTTTGTAGCACATATCCACTAGGTTCATGAGGTTATCATATATTCTCTTCATTTTAGCTTCCAAAATCCCAAACCTACCTTCATAATTCTTTTTAAAATGTGCCACATCTTTAGAAACATTCTCAAGAATGGACAACATACTTTACTTTTCTTCATCTGTAATCTGATTTCCATCTCCAACCTTAGAAAAAGATGAACCACCATCCTTATCCAACATAATCATTTTTCAAGCACTGGATATTAATATTCAGTTGGTTTATTTCAATGAACAACCTCTTTGAAATATGAAACTAGTTAACTACAATGTCTCTATCAATTCCCTAAAGGTTTCGAGGGTTCTCAAGAATACCACCAAGAAAAGGGAAATATTTATGCAAATCCCTTGGGAAGGGAGGGTGACTTCTTTTTTCCTCATCTTCTTATTTAGAAGAGGGAGGGGAATGGGCCACTCTTGTGGAGCCTTCTCCCACACCTTCCTCATTCTCCATTCCAATAGTAAGGTTCTTAGTCAACTTCTTAGCCACCAAGTCCTCTTTCGCTCAATTATGAGAAGCTTGCCCTACCTTTTTGCTTTTGACAAATCTATCTTTTTCATCCTTAAGTGTAAATTACCTTTCTTCCAATATGAAAAAACACCATCACCTAATCCCGAATCCTCATTTGAGGACCCTTCATCCCCATCCCTTGTTTTTATGTTGATATCATCCATAGACCTCGTGTTCTTTGACTATATAGGGGGGTTATCATGGCCTTTACGATTTGATGAAGATAGGAGGTCTTTAAAGTGTTATATTATAAGAAGGATCAAACTTTCACAATGAAAAATGTTTCTATCATTTTTGTTATGCTCTTTAACATTATCTTTTAGAGAGAACAAAAGGTAAAAAGGAAAGAACTTTTTGTTTATCTCTAAAATGATTTGGCAATGAAAATGGTATCCATAAATAGTAGTAAACCACCGCTCCATAGTAAAGTATTCAATCTAGACTTTAACCACACCCACCCATAGAGGTTTCAATGACTTTACTTGGTATCATCTATTTGATTTTTCAACTAGCTTCTTCTCCTCCTTCCTTTCAAGAAAGATATTCCACATAGTCACATATGATTTTTGGTCCATAAAAATACTTTTAGCTTTCCTAAAAAGCAGTATGATCTTTGAAATTAGCTCATCTAAAATATCCATGCTCTTGTTGCCAATAGAAAGTTTATGGTTATTCCATCCTTTGCAAAAAAATTTAGTCACCTTCAAGTCATGATGATGGAGACACTCTAAATAAGAATTATCCCCACCTCTTTCTATACTCCACCAAAATTCTTTTTTTCTTCGAACACCATAACAAGAAACTGGTTTTTGTCTATTCCTATCACCACCATGTTGGAAACTACCCACAAAAGAGTATGAAGAGGTATACCCCATATCCTATCCCACTCTTATACCATCACAATCCAAGCCATCAAAACCTCTCTACAATGAACCATTATTTGATACCTTGGAAATGAAAATTGTGACCTAAAATCACCCACAATCCATGTGGCAATGATTAATAGACAAGTTATAATACTTTTTTTTTTGCAAATGCCATCATAAAAATACCTTGATCTACAAAGAATATAGAGACTAATGGTAATGGCCATCCACAAGCTCTATAACAAGTTATCGAGCATGGAGCATATCAAGTTTAATATTATCTTCAACATTAGGGAGAAGACGAACTATCCCATTCCAATGAAATTCATCCTTATCCAAGACACCAATATTAGCAAAATAATCTACAAGGAACTTACATTCCATAAAAACAAGAGAAATAATACTATTATCAAAGTCTTTTATAAGGTTAAAGGAGTTCTTAATCAAATTTTTAATAGACCAACTAGGATTTTGAGACCCCTTCCATCAATTTATAATGTTGAGAAAATTGCCAACTCTAACTTTTTGAAAACCAAGAACATGATCCAATTTCATGGCATGGAAAGAAGAAGTAGTCTGAACAAGTTGGTTAGTGTGGATTCCCAAAGGGGGTGCCACTACCAAAAGGAGCCTGCAAAAATAATCTCTCATTACTCCCCATAAACATCCAACCCAAGATTTCCCTTATCCACCTTATTAAAGATAACCTTAAATCATCTATAATGTGGAGAAAACCACTTGACATTAATTCTAGAAGATTTTACAATTCTAAAAGGTTTGGAAATATCATATCTAAGCCCTAGTTATGAACAATTTGCCATTCATAATCAATAACACACACATTAGGAGATATATGATTAACCTCCATAACACTAATATAAAATTTGTCCTTAATATCTCTAAAATTATAATGAGAAACCACCCTAGGAGGAAGATAATCATCTCTAAAGATGTAGTTGTTTCTCTCTTGTTGAATCTTGTAGGTCACATGAGGAACAATTAGGGACCAAAGAAATAAAAAAGTCATATTGTGAAAAGGAAGAGACCATTGGGGCCATAGATTGCTAATAGAGGATTAAAAAAATAATTTAGATCCATCTCAATGTAATGAGAGGCAAAATTTATTGGGAAAAATAACAATCTATGAAGAGATGATCAATACTTTCTAATTACTCACAATAGAGAGGGAACCCACTAACTAGAGAGAAACCATGCTTATATAGGTTATCCAAAGTAAGTATGTTGTTCTAAACCAAAAGCCAAAATAAAATGTTGATCTTTGGAATTAACTTTGAATTCCAAACCAAAGCTCATACAAGAAGATGAAAACTGGGTTGCAAGAGAAGAGAGAAGGTTGAAGTAACTAAAAATAAACTTGAGGAAGATGTCCCCCAAACAACACGATCTGGTAAGGGCATATAAATAATTTATTGAAATATATACAATGATTGAAGATTACCTAGATCTTGAAATAACATAGAAAGATCCCTCTACTTACTATCAATGATATGGGTAAAAGCACAAAATTGTGTAACATTTCAGGACAACTTATTAGCACAAGTGAATTTAAGTAATTCTAACTAAAAAATAGTTTTAATCAAACATACAGTCTATCGAGATTCATTATAACTATCTTATATATGAGCCACAACTTTTCCAATTGGAATTGTCTACTAAATGTATATTTTATACCACTTTAGGTCTAACTACTAGAATTTATTTATTTTTTGAAAAACTTGATGTTTCAACAACTCCTACTCTTATAAATAATATTTTTTTTGAAATGTAAAACATACCCTTTTGTAGATCTATAAGTGAATTTTCCAAAATATATATCATTTAATATTTTAATTATTTTTTATAGTTTATATTTTATTTTTATTGAAAGTATGTCATCCGCACTAAAATTTAAGGTTGATTATCTTGTAAAGAAAAAATAACAAAATATATTTAAAATTTTTGAACAAAATAAAAGAACTAGAGAAAAGAGTCTATGTCAAGATGATATAATTATTTTCTAATTTGGATAAATAATTAAGAAAAAAGGTGATGCCAAATGGAAAGAGTTATATTTCAGTAAACTCAACTTTTCAAATTTATTGAATAATATATATACATATGTAACATCATAAAATTGTGACCTTGCAATTTTTTGATCGCATTTGGTTCTTCACATTGGCGAAGCAAATCCCTAAGCCTGATTAGAGAGCCGAGACATGCTCACACCTCCCAAAACATGCATTTCCTCACATCCTGCACTTTCCCCCTGCACTTCCTATCCTAGAAGAGGGCAGGATAGAGGTGTGGCACCCCTGTCCCCCCTAGGATAGGGGCATGGCACCCTTGTACTTGTCCTATATTGGGCCCCCTCCACTTAAGTCCTGAATTGGGCTTGTCAATGAGAAGCGGGAAAATGTTTTCTATGTCGACTTGAGATGGAAAATCAATTACAAACCCTAATTGGTATGTATATAAGAGATTTTTCCCCTCTCATTTGCATAAGTTGGATAAGTCAATGAATTCAATAAGTTCAATAAGTAAAAGTAAGGTGAACAAGTGTTATCAAGAATTCAAGAATTCAAGCATTCTTTTCAAGAATTGAGCATCTCAAGTCTCCTTTCAAGGCTAGGTGTTGCTTTCAAGTCAAGGATTCAACCATTGAAGAGGAGATCCCTATCAACATTTAAAGCATTCAATTCTACATATCCTTTCAAACAACTCTATCAATATTCCAATTGCATCCTCTCTTGAAGTTAATTCTACTTCAATCATTTACTTTCATTTACTTGCAAGAACTTTTCATCATTTGGCTACTTCCAAAACCAAGCTTTGACCTAAAGGCAAACCCCCAATCCCAACAATATTTCCTCTCTTTTCTATGTGTAGGTTGCAAGTGCATAGTTGTATTTGCAGGTTTAAGGATCGTTTTCAGAGACGGAAAAACCCTTTTTGGCGCATGGATTTTTCGGAGGACCAAGTACACTTTCAACACAGTCTTGAAAAATTTAGCTTAAATTTACAGAGGATCTTCATATCGACATTTTACTATTAATTCCAAGTGCACAGCTTCATCCCGCATTTTTGTCTCAAGTTATAATCATTTCTTTGATATCTTTACACTTAGTCTCAATTCACTTAATTCATCTTATCCATTCTAAAAGAGGGGTTACTTTTACTTTTCAAATTCCTTGTCAATTCACTTAGCATTGAATCTCTCCATTGATATTGGATCTAGTGAATTCAACCCCCCTCTTTTAAATGTAATGCATGAAAGAGGTTGAAGAGGATCCTTTGTGAAACTTTCACTCAATTCTTGAGTAGGTTCAAGCTTTCCACTTGATCCCCTCCTCCTTTTTCACAATCACATTTTGGTGAACCCGATGTCTTACATGCTTGACATTTCACATTATTACATATTTTTCATTTACAAGTTAAATTTTCTTGAAAAAATTAGTGGTTAATTCATTGAAAACCCTAGTTGTTAAAGTTGGAATTGAACTTGTGTTTTGCAAAAAATTCTATCTATTGTTTTAGAACTGAAAATTGCACAAATTCAATTTCTTCTTTGTCTTGTTCAATTTTAAAATCAATTTTAAAAAATTAAGAGGTTAATGGTCAAAACCCTAATTTTCAAAAATCAACTTGAATTTGTGAAAACATTGGATTTACATTTAATTTTTAGATTTGGAACTATTTTTATCTTTGTCTTCTTGCCTAAAATTAAAATTTTCAATTTCCCTCATTTTTCCAAAATTCAAAATTTAAAAATTTAGTGGTTAGTTCCTAAAACCCTAATTTTCAAATTCAATTGGATTTTGTGTAAAATTCAATCAATTTCGACCTATTTCAATTTTCAAAATATTATTCAAGGTGGCCTTATCCATTAGGTTTGACCTTTTTCAAATTTGCAATTCAACTTCTTATATTTTTCAAAACCCTAAAAGAGTCCTATTTTCAGATTCAAACGTTAATTTTGCATATCTAAACTTCGTAAAATCAACCAATTTTGTAAGGTTAGCTCTAAAATAATCCTAACTTTCATCCCTAAAAACTTCTGAAAAAGTTGGGCGGATCGTGTGCAACTTCAACACGGTCCCTAGCTTTTTTCCCAAAATTTTGGGAGACTGTTATGATTGTATTTAATTGCTTCAATCCATAATATTGGCTAATTCGATCAAATTTTGATCCCTCTAAAATAAAAAATACTTCACAAATTCAACATCAGTACTTTTAAGATTTTTTTAAAATTAAGTGGTTAATTGTAATTTGCCCTGATTTGAAAATTTTTGTCAAATTTAGTTTTAAATTTAAGTGGTATCCCATTGGCCCTAATTTTAAAATTTTAATTTCTTTTCATTCTTATTTTGAAAATTGTTTCATTTCTTCTTTCAACAAAGTTCAAATGGTATAATCATCATTTGTACATTATTCAATTTAACAAACTTTGGTCGCCAAATTCAAAACTCAAATTAAAATTTAAAATTTTCCCTCAAGTGCATGAGTTTTACAACTATTAGTCCTACCTATACTATCCCCATTAGACGAAGCATTAGAATTAAGTCTTCCGAAGGTTTAATTCCCATAGAGATGGAGCCTAATTTGGGTGACTTCTTCAATGAGGATATTGCTAATTCTTCTCATCCTAATAACATCCCTACCTACCCAATTGATGATTCCAATGATGAAGAAGAAGATTTGATTAGAGTTTCCATAGATCAACTTTCAAAATTGGACAATCAAATTGACAATTTTCAACAATGGATGTCCCAATAATATCCTAGTAGTGAAGCTCTTCTATTAATTGAAGTTTTGAAACACATAATTCAAAGTGATAATAATGGAATTGATATATTGTGTGGTATTTCTCATATTGTTGATTCTAATGTCATGCGTATAAAGAGTTGTGCTGAGAACTTAAGTTATTCACAACCTCCTAAACTAATTAGTCATTCTATTTCTTTGACCACTTCAATGACTAGCATTCCTACTTTCACTTCAAACTTCATGGCTACATCAACTCAAAATGTTATACCTACAACCATTAGTCATGGGGGAAATCCCTCTTCTTCATTGAATTCTCCATCTTTATCTATGACTTCAATGAGTATTCCTATTGTCTCTCAACCAATCAATATGACACAATGGGCAATTTATCCAATCATTCTATCCCTCCTTTTAGTATCCCATTTCATACTCAATTATCACCTATGCCTACTTACCATAGTGTTCCACCACTCTATTCTCAATCAATGCCTTCTTTCAATAACATCACACCACCTTGTCAATCAAACATGTCTAACATAAATTCTTCAACCGAAGCAACCATTAATAGCCTTACCCAAACTATGTCATCATCGTAACAACAAATTGCTTCTATGAGTCAATCCAAGTTTAGTGTGAGCACATTTGATGTTGTGAGTCCTCTTTCTATTGATATTGTTAGAGTTGTCCCTCCTAAAAATTTTGAAGTCCCTCTTTTGGAACTCTATAATGGAAAAGGTGATCCTTTAACACATGTCAATACATTCCAATCTTTTTGTACTGACTTTTCTTATGATCAAAGATTGCTTGCCAAATTGTTTACTAGAATACTAAGAGATAAGGCTTTACAATGGTATTGCTCTTTGCCTTCCTATTCTAATACTTGTTTTCAACAATTAGCAAATGCTTTTATTCAATAATTTCAAAACAACATAGGTCCTAAAATTACTTTGATTGATTTAATGCATTGTAAACAAGGTGTTAAATAAAAAGTGATTGATTTTATTGGTATATATAAGCATCTGTATTCTCAAATTTCTTTTCCAATGTCTGATAATGATATTCAAAGAATTTTCATTTCTAATTTGCAAAACTAAATTAGGGATAAACTTCTCCTTTCTAAGTTTACTTCCTTTTCGTAGTGCTGCACAACAATTCACAATCATCAACTAACTATGAGTCAACTAGAACAATCTACTCCTATGGCTCCAAGTGATAAAGGTGAGAGTGTGCAACAACCATTTGCAAAATTCAAACCAAATAAAGGCTTCATCAAATTTAATGACACTATCAACAACAACAATGTGAATGCTACAATAGGTGTGCCTCCTATTTCTAATTTTTTTAGAAGAGAAAGACAATTTACTCCTTTTAATGAATCTTTGCATAGCATTATGTCTCAGTTGGTAGAAAGAAATGTTCTCAACCTTCCTCCAATAAAACCAGTTGACCCTTCTAAGGCAACCTCACCTTACTTTAATAATATTTTTTTTTGTCAATTTCATCATTAACTTGGTCATGATACTGAGAAATGTTTTTCATTAAAAAGTAAAATTCAAAATTTGATTAATAATAATTCTATATCTATGGCAGGTGTGAATGACAAGGGAAATAAATCAGCAACTTCTCCTAATCAAAATCTTAATATTTTTACCGATCCTTTACCCTCCCATACCTCTAACATGATTGAGACTGAACATATCAATTTCTCTCCCTCTGATCTTACTACCACAACTCCAAATTTGGTGAATATGGTAGAGAAACAAGAAACACCTAAGGATCTATGTATCACATTTGACCCTAGTGAGACGATTAGAGTACCTTTATACATAGTTGCAAAGATTTAAAATAAACCTTGTCGTGGTGTGCTTATCAATCCCTCTTGCATGGTTAATATCATCACTGAAGAGTATCTTTTACATTTGCATAAACCAATCTATGATGATACTAATGTGGTCATTAAGTTATTTGATGGATTTTCTTATACCACCATTGGTTCTATCACACTCCCTATTGAGGTTCACACTAAATCTATAAATGTCAACTTTGTCGTCATTCCTTCATCTGAACAATTTCGTATGAAGTTAGGTTACCCTTGGCTATCTTCCATGAAGGCCATTGTTTCTCCAATACATAAATGTTTGAAATTTCCCCACAAATCAGAAATCATAATTGTTAACCATATCTTATTTTGACCAACTGAAAGAAGCCCAACTGTTCCTATTGATTTATTTTGGCCTAAACAATTTCAATCTCTTCCAACGAGAAGCAATGATCTCTTTAAATCTTATAAAAAATAGAAGAAAGATATGATCTTATCCTTAAGCCAACCTAGAACTCCAAAACTTGATATTCCCATCATTCTTGAAGATGAAGTTCTTCCTCTAACAGATAGAACTAATCTCCCTCCTAAGGAAGATTCCCAATGTATTCCTTTGGATGAAACTATGCCTTCTCCTAAGAAGAACAATAATATTCCTCCTAATATTAGACTTGTACCTTCTCCTCATGATGGACTTCGTCTCCTTCCTATACCAAACATTCCTCTTTTATATGGTGTATTTCCTCCTCCTTGCTCTTATAGAGTGAAGAGACCTCTTCCTAAACCTCCAACTACCAAAGATGAGAATATTTCTCCTTCAACAAATATTCTTCCTTTCATAAATATTCCCCTTTCTTCTCAGCCTTCAGCTAAGACTTGATGGAATCGTTATGCGAGAGATCATTGACAAAAAAGTTGTGCTAGAGCTCATGGTTGTTTCTCAAACTATTCAATCTCCCAAAGAACCAACAGTTGACATGATTCCATTTTCTCCTAAGTCGAATGTTTAACCTAAATCTCCAAATCATAAGTTGCAGAAAACATGTGATGGTTTTATTTCTATTCATGTTAGAGCTCCTCTTTCTATAAATCTTGATGAAGAAATAGGTGAAAATTTTATTCATGATGGAAATACAACTCTTGATGCTTCTGATAGTGAATATGAATATTTTGATATTGACAAACATTTATTTGCATAATTTTCAAAAGCCTTAATCGTAGAGCCTAGAATCGAACAAAGTGACTTAGCACACAAGCATAGTCCTTGTTTGGATCTTGTGATAGCTCCATCTATTGTGCTCGATGTCGCTCATCTGGCATGTTTCTCCCCTTCCCAAAATAGTGATCAACAAGATCAAGAGGTGGATGTCATGCTAGACTAGCTGTATTAGCACCATAGATCCTCTACCTCTCTCTCTTTTCTTGGTCTTTTGTGACCATTCTTCTATGTGTATCCTTGTTCTTCTATTTGTTGTCCCTAGTAATGTCTACTTGAAGATGATGCAAACCATTGAGATCTCTTTTGGTCTCTTTCATGTTGACTCAAATTACACCTATGTTTCCTTTCTTCCAAGGTAGTTTCCTTTCTTTGGGGAATGATGACTATTCTATGCATATATATACATTATATACATGAGTTATCATACACCATACTGACCCTGAGGAAAGAGAAACTACCTCATGCTGTGTGTTTTGTGTTCATTCTCCTTGGGTTTATTCCTCGATTGGGGGCACAATCCTTGTGATAGTGTGATCTCTCTCTCTCTCTCTCTCTTAGGTGTATCCTACCTTAAAGAAATCTCTCCCGATAAGGCATACGTGATTGCTTTAAGATGGGGGAATACACTCCACTCATATTTTCCTTCTTGATACTTAAAATTACTTTAAAGTTAACTTGACCTTTGTAATTTTTTGGTATCTTTTCTTTTTCATGACTCATAGTGAGGGGAACTTTACTACTTGCAGTCATGGTTCCTCCCTTTTGATCTTCCCTTTTACTTTGTCAATGAAAGTCATAAGATCCTTAGTCCATTGGGGTCTTGGTGTATCTTGCCTCCTTGATGTGGTGAAAGTCTTTCAATCTTGTTTCCTTGTACTTTACTGGTAGTATTGGCATATGCTTATACTCCTCCTAAAGTGGGGGCTAAATGTAATGTCATAAAATTGGGACCTTGCAATTTTTTACCGCATTTGGGTCTTCACATTGGCGAAGCAAATTCCTAAGCCTGATTGGAAATCGAAGACATACTTGCACCTCCCAAAACATGCATTTCCTCTCATCCTGCACTTCCTATCCTAGATTAGGGAAGGATAGGGGCATGGTGCCCCTATCCTCCTAGGAGAGGGGCATGGTGCCCTTGTCCTTGACCTATTTTTCTCCCCTCCACTTAAGTCTTGCATTGGGCTTGTCAATGAGAAGTGGGAAAAGGTTTTCTATGTTGGACTGAGATGAAAAATCAATTACAAACCTTAATTGGCAAGTATATAAGACATTTTCCCCCTCTCATTTGCATAAGTTGGATAAGTCAATGAGTTCAATAAGTTCAATAAGCGAAAGTAAGGTGAACAAGCATTATCAAGCATTCAAGCATTCCTTTCAATGATTGATCATCTCAAGTCTCCTTTCAAGGCTAGGTGTTGCATTCAAGTCAAGGATTCAACCATTGAAGAGGATATCCCTATCAACATTCAAAGCATTCAATTCTACATATCCTTTCAAACAACTCTATCAACATTCCAATTCCATCCTCTCTTGAGGTTAATTCTACTCCAGTCATTTACCTTCATTTACTTGCAAGCACTTTTCATCATTTGGTTAATTCCAAAACTAGGGTTTGACTTAAAGGAAAATCCCCAATCCCAACAACATTTCCTCTCTTTTCTGTGTGTAGGTTGCAGGTGTGCATCTGTAATTGTAGGTTTAATCTTCATTTTCAGAGATGGAAAAACTCTTTTCTGTGCACGGATTTTTCAGAGGATCAGGTACACTTTCAACATGCTCCTGTCAATATTTGCTCAAATTTATAGGGGAGCTTGGTCTTGGCATTTTACTACTAATTCTAGGTTCACAACTTCATCCCACATTTCTATCTCAAGTTATAATCATTTCTTTGTTGTCTTTACACTTAGTCTCAATTCACTTAATTGATATTATCCATTCTAAAAGAGGGGTTACTTTTACTTTCCAAATTCATTGTCAATTCACTTATCATTCAATCTCTCCACTGATATTGGATCTAGTGAACTCAACCCTCGTCTTTTAAATGTAATGTGTGATAGAGGTTGAAGAGGATCCTTTGTGAAACTTTCACTCCATTCTTGAGGAGGGTAAAGCTTTCCACTTGATCCCCTCCTCCTTTTTCACCATTAAACATAAAAAATAGTTAAAAACATATTTTTGCATTAAAGTTCCAAGTTATCAATATTCATAAAAAAATGAATAAAAAAAGGTAAAATTTACTATATAAAGTGTGATGCCTCATAAACTTCAATTTCAGCATTTTACCAACATTTAAATTATAGTGTTAGTTTATAAGAAAGCATATTCAAATAATTTTTTAATTTTTTTTAAAATTACAAACATAAAATACACACAAAAAATATGCAATTATTAGTTACATCATTTCAAAATTCAAAATATATATTTTCACTTTCTATTTATTCAGTTAAAAAAGTTGAATCAACATTGTCCATTTCTTTTATAAAAGTGTGACACAGCTTTGTGCTTTTACCCATGTAGCTCACTACCTTTTCAGAAAAATGAGGCAAACATAGGTCCATAAAAGGCCAAAAAAATAGGACATCAGATAGACAAGACCCTCCAATCCACCATCATCTTGAAACTAAATAACCCTTCTATGACCGAAAGTCCATCGAATACCCTTTGAAAGAACATGTTTAGCCTTAACCATATTGTTGTACAACACTAAGCCCATTTGGTGAGAAGTATATTATCCCAAACTTGGAAAGGTAGGGACATATTTAGTCAATATAATCTTACTCCAATCCAAATTAGTAGAGAAGAGTCTTCATAATCACTTGGCTAACAATGCCATATTAAACTCCTTAAGTCTATTAATCCCTAAACCATCATAGTTCTTGGGCTTACAAATTTAATCCAAAGTAGCCAAATGAATGCATTTCTTATCTTTTGTAATAGGCCAAAGAAACCATTTTATAATATTTTCAATCCTATCCATGAAATTTGGAGAGATCTTGAAAAGGCTCATAGCATAAACAAAAATACTTTGAAGGGATGCTTTGATCAACTAAAGTTTGTAAGCTTGATTGAGAAGTGTTCCTCTCCATCCAACAAGTTTCACATTAAACCTATCAGTCACACCTTTCCAAAATGAATAAAGAATGATATTGCAATGAAGGGGGAGACCAAGATTTGTAGATGAAAAATCCTTAATTTTACAATCCAAAATATCTATATAATTTTTTCTTTGTCTAGAAAGATGAGTGTTAAAGTAGAATACGAAACACTTCTCAAAGCTAAATTCTTGGTGTGAAAAGACTACATACCTAACCAAAATATATTTCAAATTTCTCACTTCTCTAATTGAAGAAACTACAAAAATTAAAATATCATCAATAAATTGGTGATGAGAACAAACCAATATGGAGGAGTATAGAGAGATAAACCTCTTAGCAAACCATGGACCATTGCTTTCCAAATGAGTCTACTCAAAGTTTCAACCTTAATTATAAAGAGAAAAGGGCATAATAGATCCCCCTATTTGATACCCTTGGAAATCTGGAAGAAAATATAGAAGGAGCCATTAATGATCATGAAGAAGGTAGGTAAAGAGATAAATTGTTAAATGATATCCAAGACCTTAGCCCCAAAACCAATAGCTTTAAGAACTTTAAGCAGAAATCTCCATCTTACCTAGTCATACACCTCCGTAAGATCTAACTTCAAAAGGAAGCCCACTTTCTTGTCACAACCAAAACTGAATATTCTCATTCAAACAATAGCAATAGAATCTAAATTTTGCCTCCTAGGGATTAAAAAATTCCATTGAGGAGAAATAATCTATAAAAGGTAAGCTAAAATCTTAAAGCCAAAATCATTGAAAACATTTATATATAGAATTAAAAAGACTAATTGGTCTAAACTTATCAAAATAAATATCTCTTAGGGACTTAGGGACAAGCACTTTAAAAGTAGAATTAAGTTCCTCAAGCATCCATGTGAACCAAAAAAATTCCTTGGTAGAATCTAAAATATCTTTCACCACAATCTCCTATAAATGATAGAAGAAGAAAAGGGGAAGCCATCTAGACTTGAAGCTTTATTACCTTCAAACTAGAACACCACTTATTTTATCTCATCACTAGCTATGATGAAACTTAGCATTCTATTAGTATCTTCTCCAATAATATTAGGGATGACACTAGAAAACTCTCCATTTCACTAGAATAAGAAATGTCATCCTTAGAGAGGGGATTGGAAAAAAATTAGCAACTACCTCCTTAATATCCTTTCTAAATCCAAAACAACACAAAAATTATTAATAAGAGAAATCTGGGTAGAGGCCTATTCTTAAGGGCAGAAAGATGGAAAAAATTAGTATTCTTATCTCCACTTTGCAGTCATAATGCTCTCAACCTTTAATTCTAGAATTCTTCCTCCTTAGAAATTAGATTATAAAGATGGGAAAGAAGGGAATTATATTGGGCCTAGATAAGACCACTATATCCATATTTCTGAATTGTATCTTGCACACTCTTTAATTCCCTTAAGATGATTTAATTATTAGAGAAAATATAGCCAAATGAGGTTTTATTCCAACACCTAACCATAACCTTGACCAAACTCAGATTTTTAGGTACTTTAAACATAGTTGTGACATCAATCTTGATGTTCCACTACTCATTAATTTTATTAAGACAATCAAAGTGCTTCAGCCACATTTTTTCAAAATAAAAAAATCAAACTCTTTTCCTTCCCAAATAGTCCATTGAAAGAGAAATAGAAAATTGATCAGAACCAATTTCAGAGAGAACTAATAGGGAACATGAATATATTAAAATCAAATCAAGAGAAATCAGGGCCTCATCAATCTTAACTTAAATCAAATCAAGACCAATCCTTCTATTAGACCAAGTGAAAAAAGCTCCATACAAATCTAGGTCCAAAAGGGTATTGTCATTGATAAAGTCCATCAAATACAATTTACTATCAAGAGGAATCTCCAAACCTCCCAACTTCTCACTATCCTTGTCGGGAGTATTGAATTGTCCTAGAACCAACCATCGATCAAAGGGAACTGACTCTCTAAAGACTAATAGAGAATCTTATAATCTTATTCTGGCTTGCTTAATATTTGGCACATACATGTTAGGGGTAATCCATGAAGAACCATGCACCATGTTTTGTATCTAAAAAAAAGGATTTCCATTCACAAATGTAGGACTCCAAAACGTTGCAATCCCACCTGAAGTTCCATTCGAATTGGAACAGTGAAGCCCACAATCCTTGTAAAAAAATTCTTCAAGCTAGCTAACTTGTTCGATTATATTTTAGTTTCTTGAATAATAACCATGACAAGCTTATGACTCTTTACCAGGTTAGATAAGATCACATGTTTATGAGGGCGATTACACCATCAAATATTTTAAGAGATGATCTTCATGTTTTCCTACGGGGAGTGCTTTTCACATATCAAAAAGAGTCTTTTGTAGGCCTTCCACAACATTCTAATTACTTTTCTCTTCTCTAATCTATATTAGAGAGGGTTTATATTTCCCTCTATATTCCACACAATCATCTTTGAGTTTTTTTCTTGTCATGATACATAGGGATGGGTGGGAAGGATCACCTCTACCTATTTTTGTATTTAACAAGGATAAATGGAGTACCTATTTCATTATTGTTGATTAAACCCCCAACCAAAAAAAAATTAAACTGATTCTCCATAACCACCATTGCATAATCAAGGAGAGAGAAACCTTCCACACCACCACCAAGACACAAATCATTGTTCAAGGATAAAGCATCATTCCAACAAAGAGATTTAGGTGAAGGAAGCTCTTCCTTCCAAAATTGCTCAATAGAGGAGGCATCATTTAAAGGGTTATTCAAATAAGAAACAAGATCCTCCAAAATCCAACCCAGAGGGGACTACATAGGGGATAAATCCTTCCCTTGAACCAACAATGAAATATCCAAGTTTGAATGCTTGGTGAGATGCTAACTCTTAGTAGGACCTAACTTGTGAAAAAATTTCTCTAGAGAACTATAGGAATCAATTAGTACGTCACAAGAATGATTCTAATCCTTAATGTTTCTAAGTAAGCCAACCCTAGGAGAAGAAACCTTAGTAACTAGTGCAAAATCCTTCCCAGAAGAAGAATCAAGGTGAGGAGACCCATCAGTCATCTCAATATCAGTAGAAGCCTACATATTCTCCCTTGAAACCAAAGAAGGACCTTCAATACACACCTTACTTTTAGGGTAAGAGATCAATGTTGTTTCAAACTTTTATAAAGGAAGTGGCCAACACAACTATAACTGTTTTACTTCAATTGCATAAAAATGAAATTTCTAAATTGAAATTCAAAATGATGTAAACCAATTAAATATAGAAATATTAATGAAATTTATGTCTATTATGTTTTTAAATTTTTTTAAAAAATTGACATTTGTTCTATATATTCAAAGAGATTTTTTATTGCTAAAAAGGCTGAAAATCGGGGGTTCTAGTCGGCATCACCAAACAAAATGAAAGTGAACTTATCTTTTTCTGACTTTAATTTTCCAAATAAAGTACATAAATATGTAGTGTTTAAAAAAAAAAAAATTTGATATATACATTTTTCTCGTAATAATATTTTTAAGTCCAATATAGCTAAAATTGATAGTTTTCATTTAGTGTCACCTTTTGTCTACTAAATTCATGTTTATAAAAAAAAATATTATACCCTTTTGGAGAAGATTCTCTCATCTAGTGAAAAAAAAAAATTCATTTTTTTTTAATATCATTTAATATATTTTTTTAATTTCTAATCATATTCTTCTTGAACTTACAAAACCTACTTGCAATGCTTAATTAATAAAAAAATTTAAAATTAATCAAAATACTAGAAAAATTATATGTCTAGATTCATGATTTTGAGCTCTACAAAAGGGCATTTTTTTCTTGAGGAAAAATTGAGAAGAAGTGAAAGGTTTCATAAATATAGACAAAATAGGTGATTTGGCTACCACATCCCTTGCCACATAGGGGAGTCTGGCTAGACTGAGTTTGGCTAAACTATTTTTTAATTTTTTTGAAAAATTTGAGCTCAAGCGCTCACAAACAGTGCCTAAATGGCACCGAGTCTGACTGAACTGAGTTCGTTCAGACTCTTGATGCCATTTAGGAACCACACTAGTGACACGGGACACCATGTGGCAAGTGGTAGTCTAGCCAAACTGAGTCTGGTCAGACTCAATCCAACGAGACTACCCCCAGTTAGCCCCAAGTGCAACACAACTTCAAGCTTTTTCTATTTATCCTTGCAAACATTCTTAGGAATTTTTTTAATATCCTATGAAATGGAAGGAAAATTCTTGTTCCAATGAATGAGCTTTTTATAGTTAAAAGAAGCATACATGTAGCAGATTAAAAATCCAAATTTTGGTCTCAAACCCTAGATTAGACTTTATCTTGATGGATGATCAAAGAATGTTCATATTGTCCACATTAACACATATGCAACCAAAAAATAGTCTCTTCCTTGAAGCAGTCAAGTCATTAGCTGATAGAAGTTTCCTAAAAGACCATGAAATTGAACCCAGAGTAGATCCAAGTGAAAGTAGTAGTTAGATAGAGTGAAGCTTGGCTGCCATTTCTTCAAGGATATAGTGGATTTATCAATAATACAAGGACGCCCACATGAAATTGACCATAAATATTCCTCACAAAAAAATGGCAAAGAGAAAAGATGTTTTTCCATCACAGAGACTTCCATTTGGCCTATTAGTATCCATTTCCTATTAGTGAAGGCTTGAACCACATCAATGATAGGAAAGCGACCCAGAAATTCCCTAAAAACTCTTTCTATTAAAAACCTTTTAGATCCAATGGGAGGTGAGTTTGTTCAAATCTGTGAATAATGTTGATCCTGAAAATTATATCTCTATACATGTTTATCCACATAGTAGAGAAGAGGAAATAGTTGGGAATAGGGGTTTGCCTTAGGTCAAACCTTAGTTTTGGAATTAACCATGAAATAGAATTGAAATATAAATGAATTGTTGTGATGGAAATGATTTCCTTTTTGAGGGAAATGCTGAAAAAGTTTAAAACACTAATGGTATACCCTTTTATGATTTTTTTTTGTCTTCACAAGGAATTATGGTTTCATGTAGATAGTGTTCATTAAATATAGAACATGAATGTCATTTCCAATGCTTGAACCTTGACTTCTCTTATGCTCTAATAGTTCAAAGAAGACTAATTGCTTACTCACTTGCGATCTTGAATTTGAATTATGAATACTTGATATGAATGTGTGACATGAAATGAGAGGGGGAGAGCTCCTTTTATACATGCTAGTTGGAAAAAACTTTATTTTTTTGACATGAGCCAATTGGGAGGACTAGGGAATGGGTTCTCTAGTTCTAATCAATTAGGGACTCAGAATTTTGCAGAAGAAAGTGAATATGATGAAATATTGAATTCGGTGCATGGTATGAGAAGAATCAGAGCTCTAATCAAGCCCTAGGGGATGAACGTCAAGATGAGGGCCCAAATATGGATAAAATTATAAGGGAGTACAAATTAGAATGCTACACCTATCATGTTTTTCTTCACATGCTCAATCTAGGATTGAGATAGTAGAGTCCTTTATACTTGAGGAATCAATAGATTAAATTCCCTTGAGACATGCAACATTCTGACCATATGCAAGCCCATGAACAACCTTTTCCTTGCATGCTCACTAAATCCACACCATTTTTTCCCATGAGCTACACCTCCAAATTAAAATTCAAAATTCCTTCCTATTGAAAATTTGAAAACTCCTCACCTAGCATATCATTAGATGTAGCCTCCATCTTGAACCTCTCTTTGATAATAGTCAATTAGATTCTATCAAATCCCAAAAATAAAAAAATGTAGTTGAATCTCAATCCTCAAAATAAATTTTGGATGATTCCTATTTTCTTAGTCCACCAATGAGTGCCTTCCTCGTAATTGTGGGTGTTTCCCTAAGCATTTGTCCTAAATTTGGGATGCCTTGACTCATTATCGTGTTTATTTCCCTATCTTCCCTAGTTGTATAATGGTTACTGCCAAGGTCAATGATTTATACAAGGTCTACAATTTGTAAAATATGACCATTAAGTGACTATTCATCTATTTTGATATTCCAATGGGGAAGATCGACAAATTAAAGGCTCTACCTATAAATGAGGCCAACACTAGGTATTTCTCTTTTGAGGTGGCTAATGAGGTAGTTTGTTTACTAATCAAAGTTTGTTTGAGAGGTTGGATAAGTGGACTCTCCCAGAGAATGAGATGAATTAAAATATAATGTAGTCTCATAGGAGGAAAGAAAGAGAATTGAGAAGACCATCACTAATTTCCCAAACAAGTTGAGTAAAATTATTAAAACTATAGAAGATATCACTCCTTCACTAAGGATAGTTTGGTCAACAGATCGGTGGTCTAGATCAAAGTTCTATTAATGGAGTTGTAAATAAAACATGCCAAGAATAAGAGAGATAATGAGGATTCTATTGGTTCTCTTAATAGGTATACTTAAAAAGTAATTTTTATTGCTTCTCTATATTATACTCCCTCAAAGGATATTTCAAATAATAAGGGGTTTTTTTCGATAGCTACTAAATATTCTTAATTAGGAATGCTAGGCCATGAAGGGCCTTAGTATCTAAGGAAATTATTAGGTGACTTATGTTGTTTATTTTTTAGTCATTTTTTATTCCTTGCTTGTCTTTTTTCTAATCAGTCCTCTATTGTTTTGATTTTGTAGTTTTTGGTTGTCCCACTACTCATGAGACCCCTCTTCTCTACCTAATGTGTATTATATAAGGTTTTGGTTCCTAAACCAATTTACTTAATCAAAACAATTACAACCACAACTAAATTTGACACTAGTCTTACTAACTAGCATAAGTTTGTGACTAGAAACTGATTTGGGATAGATGTTACTAACCAATACCTTTAAATAACTTGGATTCATATTTTGAAATAAATACAAAGAAGTGATTATTTGATTAATAATCCTTTGTCATAGAATTCATTAAAAAAGGTTATTGATGATATACAAACATAACTTTTACATCTTCTTGTAAGATTCATCTATTATAATAGACCGAGAATCAGATGGAGTTGATTTGATTATTAAAATAAGTAAAGAACTAATATAATCAAAAAGAATAATTTAAGATCAAATTTATTTATGAATAAGAGTGTTAAAAACCTACATAACTAATGAAAAACTACATGATTGAATACCTTAAATTAAATAAATAAATTATTAGCATATAGATGAATCTTTTCAAAATATTAATACCGTATACTAGTACTAACTTAGTTATCCTACTTACCTATAAAAAAACAAACTTAGTTATCCTACTTCAGCTAAATCTTTGAAGGACTAGATAGATAGTATGGAGAATCAAATAATACTAGCCTCTAACATGTATGATTTAATGAGTAATTATGATGACATGTAATGTGATTCAAAATTGAGAATACACATAGCCAATTATAACTCATATAAGAATGATTGGTATAAAAAAATCAAATGAAGTAACTTAGGAAGGTGGTTAGTATGTGATTGGAGAAAATGAAAGTAATTTTTCTGTATCCATAAAATATGGTAAAGTCTAAATTATAATACTTCTTCCTTATCTAGGGTTAATTTTTGTTTACTATAGATATCAAGATACAAGTTTGATGCATTTAGCAAGTTATTATCTAATGCACTCATACTTGAAAGTATCTCCAAACAATCTTACCTTAATAAGTTACCATGAATTTCTATATTGATGATTTAGGTTGCATTATATATTAGTCATGGAGGTGAGTTTGATTATTTATTTTTGGTGAAAGGAACACTTTTTCTAAATTTTTTATTATGAATAGGTACACCATGTCTTAAGGATAAAACATGGTTTAAGATAAGGGATGTTTTTGGAAAGACATGGCTTATTTTGATGATTCATATTAGATCTAGTCATAAGATCATAAGGATAGATAGCTAATCCCATTACATTCAAAACTTGAAATGGCATCCTAATGAATACCTCTAGTAAAAAATTATAAAGGGTTTTATAGATCAAGGAATAAAGATAACTAATCCCGATGAACATGAAGAAAACTAAAGTTTCTATATGGAAAAAAGAACAATCAAATAAGACAATCAAATATTTTGTTGTATATCAAAGAGAACAACTAGAAATTAATACATGTATCGATATGTCCCTATACTTGGAGAAAAATAGAAATAAAAAAAGATGTATCACACTTTTAGGATGTTAAAGAATAGAAAAGAGAAGATAATAAATTATGGGGAATAAGATGAGAAAGAGATAAGATATTTATGTAAATTAGTAGAGTATAAAATATGGTATTAGTCTAAGGATATACTATTGTAATACTCATGTAATAAAATACATTTAGTGTTTTATTAGAAATAAAATTAATTCATAGATGAAGATATTCAATTTTTTGTTTTCTATGCATGAATGTATGTGTATTTATGTTAGTTATTTCTATAATCTACTAGGTATCATATATTATCCTTAAGTATCACACCAAGATAGCGTGTATACCAAATTATTAAATTTAAATTCCTAGTTTAATTTTTCTTGTCAACAAGGACTTTCCAACATCAGCACCCATCATAAAATTCTTGTTACTTCATTATTAGTCAAAGCTATATGATAAAGATAATCATTTATCTCTATAATGTATCATCATAGTTTTAGTCACCATATGTGACTTACTGATTAGGATCTTTGTAGTTAATTCTCTTGGAGTATATAACATAGTCTATCCATTAAACACCCTTAGCAAATCATGCATACATGTAATAATGATAAGACTTCTATTTTCAAGCTAGCTAAACTTATCTTGATATGATACCACCCTAATACCTTTTCATAAGGTCTTTTAGCATGTGTTGCTAGGGCTTTATATTTAGGTCTTCTTTCAAAACACTATCTAGGACTTTGTGGTTTACTATGTCATGACCCCAAGAAGTCACACAATCTAAGAATTCCATTTAAATTATTTTTCTATGTACACATATTTTGTGAGTCCTTTAAATCCACTAGATCCTTTTTGAAGATGTCCCATTTCACCCCTAATCACTCTTAGATATTATCACAAATTTTATTTATTGATACAATAAAAAAAAATCTCTTAACTTCTTGGAAACACTTTAATGAGTGGAAACTTGATTTTGGGATCCAATTTTTGGATTACTATTTATTAGCGCTGCATTTTTTTGAGTAATGAAATAAATAGAAGAAGTATCTCCCATTGTATTAAAATAATAGTTTAAATGTTTAATAGAGATCGAGATGGTTAACAGAAGCCTTGAACTATAATAAAACCCAAAAAACTATTGAAAACTAACAACTAAAGACTAAGACTATCCAAGCTAAAACGATCCCATGAAACCAAAAATGTGTAAAAAACTAGCCTAACCCAATTCAACCTAAAACCATACCTTGAAAGCTAAATAATAAACGAAGGAATTTTATAAGAAAAACCTGACATTGACCCGCCAACCCAAGGAGAAAACTCTTAATCTTCTTCAACCGTCTCCCCCAAGAGTGATGCCCTTGTCCTAAATGCTTCCTTCAGGTCCCTCCAAATGGATGTAGTATTTAATCCATTCAGGGTCTATGTTATTCTCCATATTTGTCCAATTATGAAGCAATTGTGAGCCTCCCACATGTTTGTTGTCTTGATATATTTCTTCATCATCGAGCAGAATAAGATGGAATCTAGGGACATCCACAAACATCATATAAAAATCCTTAGGGAGAGGAATACGTATAAGAACATTAATATTCATGAGAAGATTGTCAATACCACCTAGAACCTACCCTTTGAAAAGTCTGATACAGAGTATTCTTTCTTCCCCTTTATTGAGGCCCAGGTCTGGAGTGATTGCCAAAAATATAGAATAAACATCAGTATTCACCCTATATTAGTGGTGTGTAATCAAGAAAACATCGCCCAGAATAGCCTTCACAACATGGAGGACAAGTGGATGTTCGTATCCCAAAATGATCTTCAAACATTTATCACCTGTTTCTCTAAGGAACGCCATCTTTCTTTTCATGGATGTCAAGTGGATAGGAGTATCCATCACCAGAATAGCGACCGATGGTCCTTCAATGGAAAACAACCTCACAAAATTATTTGAAAAACAGCTAAAAAGCCCAGCTCTTTTTTAATTAGAAGCAAAAATTGGAAACCCGTCCTATCCAAAATGACAGTTTAGAATTTTACATTTGGTGCTCCCAAGATGGAATGGAAAAGACGAGTCATAATGAATTTAATGCCTGCAAGGAAAAACACCCCAAAAGCATTACTTCGCATCACCAAAAATTAAATGATCGTCCTCTTGAAGTCCTTATTTAAATTCAAAAAAGTTACCTTAAATTCAAAAGAGTTATTGTTAGAGAAATTTAACTTTCTACATTAGGAGCTAGGCAATCCAAGTAATTTGTATAATTCAAGAAACTCGTTGACCTTTTGAATGAAAATATCAACATATTTAGAACTAAGTAATACCGCATTACTAGCCAAGTTGTAAATCAATTAGTTTAATCTCATTACTAACAAAATTGACATGAAAACTTAATTGATCTGATGTCAAATTAAATACAGCCATAGGTAATTTTTCATAAGAGTATTGTTGAGTTCATATTGTAGATGAGGCAAAGTCATTAAATATTATAGGTTTGTGTGGTATGATACGCGCGCATATTATTCCTTAAATTTTTTAATAAATAACGCAACAAAGAAAAAGGTGAATATTGTATTGCCTAGGATGTATATAAGTCATCTTTGAAACGCTTGGAGAACAAAATACAGTTTATGTTTATTCTTAAAGAATACTATTTTAAATTAAGGCTTAATGCATGCTATTAATGCAAAAGCTATTTAATGTGTTGAGAGTTAATAAGGAGCCATTATATAACACTATAAGATCATGTTTGCAAAATATAATGTGCCTTGTATATTGTAATAGTGTTATGGTTGAAAAATGTAAAAAGAAATAAGCTGTCATCATAAAACTAATGATATAAGATGTGACATTAATTGTTCTATATATATTAGATTAGTCATTAAAATTATATTTAAAAATAAAATTATTCATATAATATTATTAATAAGATAGGATTACATTCCTCAAAAAATTAATTGAAACTTCATAAAATGAAAGAACTATATGTAAATCATGCTGCAAGAACTATACACTAATTAATTACTATCAATAAACTTAAACTCACAATTTTTTATATTAAAAAATAAACTAGAAAGCATAACATTAAACACAAACTTATCCTTACAAACTAAAGGAAATGCAGACTTCCTCTAAGAACCACTCGTATTAGCAGAAAGGAGGAAGAGAGAACGAACTAATTCGTTTGTTTTTCGAAGGACTAGTGTTCGGTTGTTTTTATAAAGCTGAATTTTAAACCACGCAAACGTTGAAGAAAAGTGTTCGGTAGTTACGGAATAGGATGTATAAAAGCATGTATCGAAGATAACAACTATTCAAATTCATTTTCTTTCAAACTTCTTGGGTACACTTTTGCAAGCAAGTCATACGGAGAAACGCGTTAAGTTTATTTTTAGTTCTCAAATATTACCAATCTAAACTGCGTACAAAAACTACGTCTGATTAACAACAATCAAGCAATAAAACTCTAACTTGTGACTTTCAACGATCTCAATTGAGTGCTTATTATAGCCAAACCTTGAATACTGCAAGAAATGTAGTCTAATATTGCCTACACTAATTGGGCTTCCTGCAATTAGTTCGGATCTCTCCACTGCTGCCAGTGAGAGGACTGATGTTTCCCATTTTCACCATGGCAGATGCAAAGTCGGTGAAGAAGGTGTTCTGATTGCTACTGTAGGTAGTAACTTGAGAATCTGTAGAACCTCCATTGTATAGCTGCTGATCGGAATGCAATAGCCCTTTCTTGCTTACGAGATTTTTGTAGTAGTAGTTGTCAAACGTTGTGGGAGTATTGAGATCTAAAGGCGAAAGATTATCGTCGCCACTGCTGCTTGGGCAATTTGATTTCAAAGAAGTGGCGTATGTAGTGGCTATGTTGGATTCATTGTAGATGCGAGCTCTGAAATTAGTGCAGCGAGCTTGACCAATGGTATGAGCTCCTGGAAAAAAAAATTTAAGGAAAAAGTCAGGTGCTATAGATTGTAGATAGTAATAATACTATAGCAATTAGCAGAATGATATCAAATAAATTACCAGAAAGTACAATCATTTCCTTTGTAGAAAGACCCTGAGCGCTAAAAGCTGAGATGAGTGCACTGAGATTTGATGTGGGAGCAGGAATATTGCTATTCGCACCGCTAAGACTTGCAGTTGTAGAGTCTCTTCTTCCCAGCTGTACCGTCCATGTTGACCCTCCAAGCTACAAGTAAAAAACAATTTATTAGCATAACTATATACAGAAACTGATATAAGTTTAGTCATATTTCTAACAACATTGAGCGATGAATTGGGAATTACTGCGACAACTGAATCACGAGCTGCAATGGCCAAAATGTCCGCACAAGACACAACTCCACTGCACACAGCCTCCACGTTGGTCTTAATGGTGTCTATCACGTCGAATCCTCTCACTGAGTTTGCATTGGGCACCGCAGTCTTTTCTCCTGTTAAAGTCGACGAGTCGTCCAACAGAATAGACCCATCGCAGCCCTGCACAATTTATCTGACGTTTAGCAATATATATGAAATACCCAAATATAACAAGAGATAGCAATGTATATGAAAATTCATACGTTAACGAAACAGTCATGAAAATGAAGACGAAGAAGCGACGCCCCCATCCTCTTCTCGTTGGCGACGGCCTGTGTCACTGCAGACTTAACAGTCGACAACAGATTGGGACACGACGTGCCATAATATGTGGAACTAAGCTGGCCATATACAACGACTGAGCTTAATCCCAGATAAATGCATGCAAGAAATGCGTAGGTGTTTCTCATCGTTGCAAACTGCGCCATTTTTCCGTGGAGAAAAATCCAAGGAAACAAATCGATCGCTTGTCGACTATTTTGAATCGAAAGCCTAAGCAAGCAAATCTATGTATTGTCAACTACCGATTAATTGGCTTTTATAATTGAAGATAGCAAAGTATTTCACGAAACTTCTCTGGCACAGTGGTGGCCTCCACAGAAGATAATTTAGGCGGATGCCACTTTAACTTCTCAGTTTTTCAATTTTTACTGCCTAACACACGGAATAATAATCTTTTTTATCTATATTCCAAAACGTGTGTACCCGCCGCACAGAAAAAAAAGAGATTTAATACAGCGAAAGGCTCTATTCATCACGGAGCATTGTTACCAAAGTCAATTTCTTTTGGTATCAGTTTGACCTAACAATACGTTTACATTAATTTAAAAAAATTGACTTGCGCAAGCAACGTTTCCACCGAGTTAAAGTTATTTACATTAATTTATGAATTTGACTTGTGCAAACAACGTTTCCACCGAGTTAAAATCGTTCCCGTATCGAATTTGGGATGTAATGCCGCGTAGAGTTATTGCCTTCTTTTGACATGTTTGATGTCCAAGTACAACGTTTGTCTCTTATTGCTCTCCCATATTATATTGCATTTTATTTTTTTAAGCTTAAAGATGAGTATTCCATACGTCCATAACATTTTGGGAGTTGGAGTGGTTGGTTATGATTGTGGGAAGAAACTCTACATGGATCCAAAGTCAAACCACTCGAATGAGATAATGTGAAAGGAACTGGGGAGCAATATTCGTTCTCAGGACCACAAGAAAAAGAGAGGAAATAAACAATAATATCAATGTTAATGGATTTAAAACCCTTACGCAATAGATTCTGTTTTCACTGTGCGCGTGGAAAAACACTACAACCAACTCAAAGGACGCGCTATTGTCCTCCATACCCAGAAGCTGCGAACATCTCTATCACAATGCTTTAAACTTCGTTTCAGATCCATATTTCGTATACTAATTATCTGCCGTGATACATCAATCAACAACGAGACGTCGCATCAAAATTAAATAATAAAATTACTTTATCTCGAACATTTCATTTCAAGTATTTCCACAAATTGAAATTGTACGCTTCTTTCAATTTACTACAAGTTATTGATCTACATTTCTTTTCAAAATTTATTTTTTAAATAAGTGAATCTATAAATTTATTATCTATCATTTGAGGGTAATGTGCACATGAATGGAGACCAAAGGGGGACTTGGTTATTCTTTTCATAAATCAATGAAATCTAAATATCATCAAGTGATTTAAGATGTTTAATTGAAGGTTTGAGTATATAATGAAAACATGAATATCATAATTTGGCTGATTCTTTTAAATGATGACACTTGAATATACTAATATTTGAATCTAATTTTTAAATTACTATTTATTTTTCAAAATGATGAGCATTCATATAGTCAAACAAGAAGAGCACACAAAGTAGTGAGAGAGTCAAACTAGAAGAGCACACAAAATGGTGAGAGAGTCAACCTATAAGAACACATAGTTTGGTCATATTTTTATTACTAAAATATAATTTATCATTTTCTTTTTTAAAAGATTATGTTACGTATTTTATAAATTCTTTTATAGAAAATTAGATAAGATAATGCAATAATTATATTATTTTTTATAATTTATTTTATTTATGAGTAGAGATATAGTATTATATTAACAAAACAAACATAAAATACACTATTCTCTTGAAAAGCAGATGTACATTTTAAAAAAAAGAAGGTATTCTTCTTATTTGAGAAAAAATATAGAAATTTTTTATGTGTATATAATAAAGTGTAGAATGATAAAATATAATTCTTTTTTTGCTTCGGGATTCAATTGTGTATGCAAATTTTTATCATCAATGTTTCAAATCACACTCTGTTATTCATCATTAGGATAAAAATGAATTCCAAAGTGGTAAAAAATAGTGAGTTGCAGATCTTAGAAAGAATAAAAAGAGATGAGTGGTAGGAAAGGGCACACAGATCAAGGAAGAAAAATAAAAGAACCAAAAAAGCCAATCAATAAATGAAGGAAAAAATAACCAACAAAAACATCTAGAAGCTAAAATACAAAAGCCCTAGAGATAAATATAGAAGGAAATAAATGGAGTAAAACTACTAAAAAGAAGGATAATGAAAATAAAAAAGATAAACGTAACAACAAAAATCAAGATAATTGTAATAAAATGGAGTAAAAAAAGAGAAACCAATAATAATATAAAAACATATATATATTTTCATATATGTGTACAAATTTAGCTATTGATATATATTTGAAAAATTATATTTAAATATATATGCATCAAAATATGTACCTATAAGAAGAGCCATGTGTGTGAGAATACAAAAATGAATAAAAATAAAAAACTAATAAATTTAAAAGGAAGCAAGAAAAAGAGAATATACAAATATGTAAAAGAATACATACATATATGCATACCTACATGTGTGTGTGTACAAATACATACATAAATACATATACATGTAAACATATGTGTATATGAAAATATGCATATGTGTGTGTGTGTGTGTGTGTGTGTGTGTGAGAGAGAGAGAGAGAGAGAGAGAGAGAGAGAGAGAGAGAGAGAGAGGCTAAAAGGCTGAGGAAAAAGAGCGCAAGGAAACATAGAAGAACACAAAGATCAAAACATCACATATATTTAAATATATTTTTTCAACTATATATCTATAGGTAAATTTATACACATATATGCAAATATATATATGCTTTTTATATTATTATTTGGTTTCTCTTTTTTTCTCCATTTTATTAGTATTATCTTGATTTATTTTTTTTGATTGTTAATTGGCCGAAGCTTGAATATCTTTTGACTGGAGCTATGAACTAGTGGGGACACAGTAGGGGGCCCCATCCCCATTACATATCTTTGAATTATTATTATTATTATTATTATTATTATGTTTGATTAGATTGACCCCAAGACCTTCCCCATCCTATGGAAGGCCAAGAGTAACAACTTAGAATTCCACTTCAGATGTCCCTATTGGGAATTGAACTTGGGTCTCCACAGTGAGAACCTAGTGTTTTAACCAGTTAAGCTCAACCCCTTGGATGTATTATCTTGATTTTTGTTGTTACTTTTATCTTTTTTATTTTAATTATCCTATTTTTTAGTAGTTTTACTCCATTCATTTCCTTTTATATTTATCTCTAAGCCTTTTGTATTTTAGCTTCTAGACGTTTTTGTTTGTTATTTTTTCCTTCATTTATTGCTTGGATTTTTTCTTTCTTTTATTTTTCTTCCTTGATCTGTGTGCCCTTTCCTACACCTCATCTCTTTGTATTCTTTCTAAGATCTAAAACTCATTATTTTTTATCTCATTGGAATTCATTTTTATCTTGATGATGAATCATGGAGTGTGATTCGAAGCGTCAATGCTAAAAGTTTGCATAAACAATCGAATCTAGAAGCAATAGAAGAATTATAGAATGGATTGTGGAAATCTCATAGCATTAAATGATAAAACATAATTAAAAGTAGGTATAGTATTTTTAAAAACAAAGACATTGTTAAAAGTAATTAAAGATTAAAAAAACTTTATTCATATTTCAAGTTTAAAAAAATTAAATAGTTAGAATAGTATACCAAAACTTAATATTATAATGGTGTTTTCATGAAGCATTGTCTACAAATATCTAAACATAGAAAACAACATGACTAATATTTTTTATATTTTCTTTAAAACATTAATTTAGACAACTAATATGCAAATACAAACCTTAGTCTTGAAATTTTTTATTTTTCTCCAAGCATAATGCTAGATTTTTATTGGTTTAAACTATAATAAACTAGTATTATGTCATGAATGTTCTTCAATCTATATAACATGATCTTATTATACCAATATCGCATAATAAGATTGATCAAAATTTAAACAATATAGGCACATTTATCCCTAAAATATATTTGGTCACTCTTTGGTTCCCATATTGATGTGCATTAATTTATTTCTTATCCATTATATTTATCTTAGTATGGTTAAGAAGATCTTGAGAATCATAGACCCCATTTATAAACAATTTGATGAAACCTCACATTGTTTCCATGAATATTTTTGTTCGTCCTACAATTTATTAGAATAAAATATTAAATTTTGATATTTGAGGAAGAACCACAAGATGCACATCAAGCCTAACTTATCATTAATATAGAAAATGAAAAACAAAATTGAGATGGATATAAAATTAAAAATATTACAAAAATAAATTTGATATTTTAGATAAAAATATGTGTATTTCAATGATTCTCAATGCTCTTACTAATATCTTTCTCATCAAATAATAGGGTATGAATTCAATTTAAATTATAAGATAAATCATTAATGATTAACATTCCCTTCATATGGTGGACCATGTTTTGCTACCCCTATACCAACCCATATATTTTTCATCCATAGTGGCACCTTCTTATAGTTTACCTATGATCTTCCAACCATCTTGCACATGAAAATATTTATTCCTCTTACATTTCTTATATTGTCTAATTGATTTATAAAACATACATAATTACAGATTTTATTATTATTCATTTGTCTAGATATACCATCCTTATGTCTAAATCTATATATTCTTGTGATATTTTTATTACTTATATTACAAATAGTGTTCGTATATTAAAGTTGGCTACTCATATTTCCACAATATATTTCACCATTGGAAAGTGGATAGATGTAATTTTTGATTATATAAGTCTCCAAAAAACATCTATCAAGTTACTTACTATTGTAGTGTCATAAAATATTTCATGATTTTCATTTTCATTTTCTTCTATGAATTTTTTATGATTTTTCATAAAAAAATTAATTTTGAGAGCAAATGAGAGAATTTTTCGGATTTTCTTACATTTTTTGAAATCTCTCATAATTATACATAGGATCTATTCTTTGTGATTTTAAATTTGATGCAAAATATTTCCCTAAAATTCAGATCTTTAAAACTTAGGGTTTTCCATTATTCTGATCAGATCTCACAAATGGCTTCAAATTTTAGCATCAAATTTTTTATGGAAGTCAAGAAAAGTATCAGAAGGATTCAGTAAAAATTTCAGATTTTTTCGATCAAATTTTCATTTTAAATGAATTTTTAATAAGTTTTCATAAAAAAATAATTTTGAGAGCAAATTAGAGAATTTTTTGGATTTTCTTACATTTTTGGAAATCTCTCAGAATTATACACAGGATTTGTTCTTTGTGATTTTAATTTTGATGCAAAATAATTCCTCAAAAATTAGATCTTTGAAACTTAGGGTTTTGCATTATTTTACTCATATCTCACAAACTGCTTGGATTTGTTGTAGAAATTTTTTTTATGCAGGTTTGGAAGACAATTAGGACTCTCCAGTAAAAATTTCCAATTTTTTGGATTGATTTTGCATTTTATATGAATTTTTTATGATTTTTCATAAAAAAATTTTTTTTGGAGCAAATTAGCAAATGTTTTGGATTTTCTTACATTTCTGGAAATCTCTTCAAATTTTATAGGTGGTCTTTTTTTATGATGAATCAAATATTTGAATTGGTCAACAAAATGCATTGTTGAAGGCCCCTATTTCACAAAGTCTTTTGGATCTAAAATTTACCTAACTTGTGTGCTTGCAGGAAGGGGTGATCATTTGAAACAATCCAAACTACTAACAAATATTTGTTGCAGGACCTTGGCAAGGGTTTTTGATCTTCATTGTGTGCCTTGTTCTCATAGACTGGCAAACACTTCAATTGGTGCACTAAAATTGAACCATTGTCTTTTGTGTCTTGAGCAATAGGCTCTTTTTGTTTCATCTTTAGAGGGCCTATCTCCTTGTGTGGTCATTAGGACTACTAGTGAGGAAAGAACGACCCAAGTGGTAGCAAAAGAAAAGCCATCTTCTTCCAAACCACTATAAATAACTATATCCATGGTGAAAACTATGGATAACGTGTGCTGATTAGTTCATACCGACACTATGTCTCCCCATAAACCCGTTTGATCAAATTTATTTGATCATTTGTAGGGTGTAACCCCTATTAGCTGGGAGCCTTCTGTATTTACAGAGCTGAAAGTGCCGCATGTATGGCCACATGAGCGGATGCCCTTACTAGCACCTTTTCGTTTTAGAAGCCAAAATCCTTCTAGTTGTTGAGGCAGGAGGTTGGACCTCTGGTAGCGACCCACACACATAGGGTTCTTAGTAGAGATAAAAAGTTTGCCAAGAGGATTTTTTGTGGGCACTGATGCTTGGCTACCCCGAGAAGTGAGTGCCAAGGGTGGAGCCTGTGGGGTCAAACATCTAAGTATCCGCTCTGAATAGCGTAGCCTTGGGGGAAACTCCATGTGGGATCAACAACTATTGTCTTGGACAACCATAAGAATTGTTCTTGTCTTATTTTGAACTATCAAACATTCAAGACCAAACATCAAAACATTATGTCTTTTGTGTCTTCAAGTGTATGAAAAATAATTTTGCATCAAACAACACACTTTTCTTTGAGTCATTTGAGTCTAAACACTTGCAAAAATTGAGTCTTCATCAACATTGTGTCCTCTTGTCATGAAAAACAGTCTGAAATTTCAGATTGGATCACAACAAAACAACTTCACAAATTGGAAAATTTTACAGTCCAACAAACAAGAGCAATCAGTTTCAGAATTCTTGAGCTTCCTAAGCTATCTCTTCAAGTTTTCATCTAGCATTCAACCTATCTTTGGGTCTCACAAAGTCCATCATTTCTTTACACCTTACATTACATTCACATTTATCTAAACTTGAGTCAAAAGGTCACTTGCTTGTCCTCATCATACTTTGTCAACGCACTACGTACAACAACATTTTGCTAAGTGGTCACTCATCAAGGTCTATCACCTTTGGGTCTCATTTGGTCTTACTTAGAGTCAAGGTCAACTTACCTCATCAAGAGAAACTATCATCTCTTTGGAAGCCACACCTACTCTACTACATATATACTTAGTCTTACACTTTGGACATTGCAAGTAAACCTCAGATTCATTTACATTCCATCCAAGTCTTGGTCTTCCATACTCTTTCCATTTTCATCTAGTCTCACACATCTTGGTCAATACCTAGTTCATGGTTGAAACCCATTTCGAAAAATCTAGGAGAGAAGCTAAAGAGGCTCAAGAGTCTGCAAACATGAGTTCCTATGAGTATGACAATGATATCTTTTTCAATTCTGATCATACTACATTACCTGACATGGATGACTATAGAAACATTTCAAATGTTGAGCACATGGACACTATAAACAACAATGATACACACAATGACAATATGGACAACATTTCAATACATTCTGCAGAAGTGGAAGACTCCATTATGGATCCCCATTTCAATCAATTGGTGGAGGAGATAATGAGGAGAGATAGGCAATATTTCTTACAAGTGATGGCACAAAGTGGAGCCAAGATACCTCATGATTTCGACATGTCTCAAATAATAGAAAATTGACCTTTGCAACAAACTCACTCCAACATGGATCAAAGGAGGCATAATAGTGGAGGCAATCGAGGACCACATCTTGTGCCTAAATCACCATCATCTTTGTTTCAAAAACCAGAGGTCCCATACACAAATGGTCAAGCATATGATACTCATCTTCGCAGACCATTATGGAAGTCTTATGTAGAAAAATATACTCAATCACATACCAATGCTAAGGACCAACCACCAAGGCAATTGGATATCCAAAGGAAGATTCAAAATTTCAACACAAGAAAACCTCGTGTCAAATTTGGGGGCAACACACTAGAACAAACTCATGACATGCCTATAGAGTATGTTATACATGGATAGAGCAGATATTCCATTCCTCACCATGACTCTATACCAAGTGGTCCTTATATGCATACGCAACATCATTGTAGACCTCCTCCATATGAACATGTGTATGATCAATATCATCCATATATGCAACATGCTCCTCCTCCACCTAGTGGCTCATGCATGGGGTATGGTCCAAGAAGTCGGTCTCCACCTAAGAATAATTTGGAACAACAAATTAGGGACTTACAAAAGAAAATGGAGGACATAAATACACCGAAGCCAACTTACACAATGAGAGACATATGTCCTTATCCATTTGACAAGAGCATTCCAATGCCTCCATTTCCTACACACTTTGTGACACCTAAGTTTGATAAGTATAGAGGAAAAGGGGATCCTAAGGCACATATAAGACAACTTTTCACAGCTTGCATTGAGGTAGTAGTAGAAGAGACATATTTGATGAGATTATTCCCACAAAGCTTAGGAGATCAAGCTATGGAATGGTTCTCCCAACTTCCACCTGGAATTAAATCATGGGGTGACTTAGCAGAGGCTTTTATCCAACATTTCTCCTACAACATAGAGACAGACATATCAGTCACTACCTTGTGGAACACCAAGCAAAAAGATGGAGAGTCTTTTTCATCATTCTTACAAAGATGGAGGAATCTAGCCAGCAAATGCTCTTGTGAAATTCCACAAAAATAAATGGTAGAAATGTTCACCCAGAATGTTAACAACGACATTGGTTATTACTTGAGAAAAGCTTGCTTAGCCACCTTCAAAGACGTCATTGAAAAAGGCTTAGCAACAGAGAAGGTCCTAATTGAAGAAGGCATTATCAAAATATTCAAAGAAAACAAAGATGACTTTAAAAGAAAAGATAAACCAAGATTTTGGAATAAAAACAAGAACACAGTCAATGATGGTGTTGTGGATGCCAATATGGTGCGACCCAAAATCATTTTTTTGAGATCAAGCTCTACAAACAATCAAGTAAATACTCAAACAACTTCCATATCATGAAGGAAGTACACCCCATTGGGAGAACCACTTGAGTCAGTTTTCAAGAAGCTAGTGGCAAACAAGATAATCACAATTCCAGATTTGCCTCCATATGAGCCAAAGGTGAAACCAAATTGGTGGAATGATGATGAATATTGTGAATTTCATAAAAGCAAAGGTCATAAAACAGGAAACTATCATCGACTGAAGAACATCATACAAGATCTCATTGATAGAGGTGACATTGAGATTGAGGGACACTCATCTAATCAAGAACATGAGATGTTTAAGGAACCATTCCCAAAACATGACAAAGGAAAAGCTAAAGCCACAGATGACCAGACCAACTATACAAGAGCATCCTATAACTATGATTCAACTATCAATCACATTTCAATGGATAATTATGTCTCTACTATTATCATCAAGGACAAAACCCCTGAGAATTCTATCCAGAGACCCAAGATCATTCTGAAAGGAATTGGATCTTCTTCCGAACCAGCACCATGCGTAGAGACATTGCTCCTCCCTCCTTCAGGATTCCATTTTATCACTTCACTTTATACACACTCACAACCTATCCATTCATAATAAACTTACCCATTCCCATCATGGCTTGTTATTGATCTACCTAAGATTGGCTAGACATTCATAATAAATCCTTTTCACCCCTTTCCATACATAATAAATCAGTTCCTATCTGTGGCTAAGGCAAATCCTATGTCTAGTGATGGGTGTGGAACTGAGAGCATTGCACATTCTGAGGAGTATAGTTTCTTCTAGTTTTCTTCAGTCTATCTACGCATAATCCGCAATAAAGAAACATTTACATCACAATCCGCAATAAAGTTTCATCTTCTCCACAATAAAGTATCAATTTCATGGATTCAACTAGTTTCAGATGAGACACAACAGTAACAATGGGCTTCAACAAATCAAATCTTTCAGCAGACTTAGACAACATATGGTTCAGTGATATCTATCCTTTTTGTGAAAGTAAACATTGTGACCATAATCAAATAGACTTATACAAGCAACAAGAGAAACTAAACTTGAGGACTTTAGTGGATGTTGGTGTCGAGTCTTGGTTTTATTTTGATTTAATCTTTTGGTGACATGTCTTTTAGCTTATCTAGGATGTCTCTGACTAGAGATTCTATCTCTAGGATGTCTTTGACTAGAAAGGCGAGGATGGGGTATCATCACCTATTTTTTCTTTGCTGTCTGTGGATTGTCTCTTAGTAATGTTATGACTTGTCCAAGGATATGAGGACACTATGAGTCTAGTATGAACTGGAGCATTCCTTGTTTGCGACTATCTTATCTCCATGCAAACAGGTACAATGACTTTCTGGGTCAAACATATGCCTAGATTGTCATAACCTACTTGCCATAATAAAGCTCAATGATGATAACACACAAGAAGCTATTTCACTTCCATAGCTTCTATCTTCCATCCCCATTTCTTGATTGACTTCCATCATCCTTCTTGAGTCCATGTAGCCTGCTATCACATGACTGAGTATAATGACACACCAAAAATATTTGCATTTCATGTAGTTGCACCTGCATTACCACATATTAAGCATTTCATACATACATATAGGTATCACAATTGCATCACATCCTACACACAACACATATTAGCACATTTTACATTTTTCGTCATGTAAATAATTATTTGCATTATCATATTCATCTATATTTCATACATTCACATTTGCATTTGCATAACATATAAAACATAAAAGAACAAAAATATTACATTTCATCATGTACATATTTGCATCCATATCATACGTATCACATAGAAACGTACATCACATAGGTACACATGCATATAGCTACCGCAAAGATGAATCATCTCATATATATCTCAAAAAATCATAAATGTCATGATACAATGATGTCAAAATATATATGGCTACAACCAACCCTCGTGTCGCCCTATCTGGACACAACAACCCACTGATCGCTCCTCCTAGCACTGTTGATAGTGCCAGTCCTATCGCTGTCATCGTGTCCCATGCCACGTGTCCCACCCTCATCTCTAGTCCTAGATCCTGAAAAACTCATCTTAGTGCATCCCTATCTCCGTCTCGATCATAAGGTACTAACTCCCCATCGATCGGTATCCTCAATATCCTATATACATCCTCTAAGGTGATTGTCATCTCACCCATCGGCAAATGGAATGTGCATGTCTCAGAATGCCACCTCTTAGCTAGTGTAGTCAGCAACCCCATGTTCGCCTGAAACTCCAACACATACACAATAAATCACAGACTCAGAACCTCAATGGCAACCCTGTCCTCGAATGTCAACTCTGGTCGTAACCTCTGAGTTGTTGGGAATCCCTCCCATGACTCCAGCATGGGTAAGTACTCCTCCAGTCAAGCAAATCAACTATGTCAGTTAAAGTGGCATTCACTGTTAATCACAAAATGTTGCTTATTATCCTAGTGCTTATGATACTCTATCCTAGTGACACTCACTATTCATCACAAAGTGTTGTTTCTATCCTAGTGACACTCACTGTTCATCACAAAGTGTTTCTTCTATTCTAGTGACACTCACTATTTATCACAAAGTGTTGCTATTTATCCTTGTGACACTCACTGTTCATCACAAAGTGTTGCTATTTATCCTAGTGGTACTCATTGTTCATCACAAAGTACTATGTTTTAGCACTCACTGTTCATCACAAAGTGCTACTCCTATTGGTACTCCATGTTTATCACAAAGTACTATGTCTTGGTACTCACTGTTCATCACAAAGTGCCTTGATCTATCCTATCCTAGGGCTGTACTTGAGTGTATCCTCTTGAGTATTTTCCTAATTGGCAATGTATATTCTATCATAGAATTGTCAATCCTAGCCCTATTTGCTATCCTAGTCTTCCCTAGAGGACCTGCTTGAGTGTATCCTCTCAGCAGCTTATCCAATCGACAGCGTATGTTCATCACAAAATTGTTGATTTGGCCTAGAAGACATAAACGCACTTTCATTACATAAACATGCTTACATATTGCACAGACGCGCCTGGCACAAACATAGACGCACCTAAGCATTTTTTGACCTTGTTTGACATACCTAATTGAGCATTTATTGCACTACCTAGTGTGCATTAATGAAAACAATTAATGTGACAAAGTACAAGGAGGTTTTGTGGTACTTACCAGCTCTCCTGCATCTGCAGGCCTCTGAAATCGGCGAACGCGATCGAATCTATGCACCAATGCCATCGCTGCTAACTGCTGCTACTCTATTCTCTCTCTGCACTCTGATCTCTTGGATGTGTGGATGACAATAAGGATGTATTCCCCTCATGGTCTATTTTATAGACTGCCCTAGCCCTAGCCCTAGCCCTCGTTTCCCAAGTCAGTCTTCATTATCCCATGACTCTATCACTCTATCCTATCTAGTCAGTCCATTCTAGCCTTTCTTTCTTTTCGAGAGATTTTCTATGATCTTTCCAGATATTTTCATCCAATCTGTCAAGGGGGCATATCATTCCCATCTTGGGGCAACTTTGTATCAGTTTATCTTATCTTGTTTGAAACAACACAACAAGCTGCATTGTCTCAAAGAGGGGCAACATGTAGACACCTAAAATTGTCATGTCTAATTAAATAAATATCTTTATTTATTTAATTATTTTAGCCTAATTCTTCTATTAATTAAATAAATCTTTATTTATTTAATTAATTCATTTATCCTTTTCTAGCCTTATTTCTCATTTAAATAAATACATTTATTTATTTAAATTATCCTTTTCCTGAATTAAATAAATATCTTATTTATTTAATTGATCCCACTTCTTCTATTAATTAAATAAATCTTTATTTATTTAATTAATTCATTAACCTTTTCTACCTATGACACATGTCATTCATCTCTTAATTCCTACACTACCTACCCTCTTATTATTTTCTTATTTCCTCTACCTACCCTCTAATCATAGCCGACCTCTTTTTACACCTCTCAATCTTATCCCTACATTTCATATAGTGTCTTCTATATAAGGAGATGCTTCCTTCATTATCAAACCCTAACTAACTCACTATGCATTCAGCCCCGACTATGCTTTCAAACTTTCGTATGCGATCAAGCCAACTTGCAACCACATTTCTGTTCTTTGTTGAACTCTTGTGCAAATATAAAATCCGAGAGAAAATATATCAAGCAAGATCAATGGAGATAGGAAGAATGGTAATCCAAACCCTATTGCACATGTGATGGTATAATCTTTGTGATTTCATTTGATTTGCATTGTCTTAGGTAATCTTCATATGTTATGGTGGATCTTTGTTGTTGTTAGGCTAGGGTTTTGTGGTTGAATTCATTTAGTCTTTCAATATTGTTAATTCATTTTCACCATATACAATTTTAACTACATTTTGGGTCCTCACCTTGGCGACAACATCTCCTTCCTTAACCGAGAACTATTTCTGCATTTCCAACCGTTCACTTTTTCTCCTTCATGTCTTGTGTCCTCTTTAGACCCTGTCTGGGCCCCAAAATAGGGCAGGACAGTGGCGTGGTGCCCCTGTCCCCCCAAGGACAGGGGCATGGTGCCCCTATCCTCACCCCTTAGCATGGCCCTATGTTCGGTCTACCCGATCTCCTATGCATTTCTTGTCTTCGAGTTTTGTAATTCCTATTTGTCAGCCTTTGGTGGTTAAAAATTAATCCTTGAGGCATGTATAAAAAGGAATTCAATATCGTCATTCATGGACGGATGGAGGATGAAGGAACACATGATAAGAGATAATAGGCATAAGGAAAAGATACAAGATTTCAAGGTCATCATCAAGCATTCAAGCATTCAAGTCTTGTTCATTCATCTATGGTAGCAACATTACAACATTCATTTAAAATCATGCGTGTGTGTTAGGGTTTTGTCATGTTACATGCCATTTCATACAACATTTGTGGTTACATTTAAGAAGCAAAGCAATCATCATCAACAAGTTGCAGATCTACAAGGTATATATCTCCATTGTTTACATTCAAGCATTTGCAATTACTTTCTTTCTAGGTTGATTCCTCAACTGGGGTTTGACTGAGGCAAACCCCTATCCACAACCCCCCTTTCTTCTTTTTTTTTTTTGTGTAGGTTGTAGGTGAGCAACTGTAATTGCAGGTTTGGGCTTCATTTGCAGATACAAAAGAACCCTTTTCATTTTGTGGATTTTGTGGTGGACCATGCACATTCCCGCCATGGTCACAAGGAATTTTCTCCAAATTTGCACGGTAGATCCATGCTAGTTTAATTAGCTTGGATCCAAAGTTACAGCACGATCCCGAATAGGTAGCATCTCATTTCACTCATTTTCTCTGTCTTTTCCACATAGTCAACATGTCAACTTTCTCATTTACAAAAGAGGGTAAATCACACTTCAACCACTTGCAATCCACTTAGAATTCACATCCTTGTTTCCCTCAGATTTGGATCTAGTGGATTCAAGCCCCTCATTTGAATGTAAAGTTTTTTCCAAGTGAAAATCATCCTAGTGGCTTCCTTTCTCTCTCCTAGGTGGGGAGTCACTAGGATCCAATTTTCCACTTTACATTTTGGTGAACTTGAAGTCTTACACATTAATTATGATATCTCATTCTTTGATCTGATTAATTGCAATTTGAATTTCAAATTTTTATTTTCAAGTTTGATATATTTGCAAATTTTAGAGGTTAATTGCATAAAAACCTTAATTTTTCATTTTGAGAAAATTAATCTTGTGAGGTGTAAAATTTTAATTGCTTGTTATAGATCTGATTTCTATTTCAAAATTGAAATTCAAATCTATCTCTTTATTTTGAAAATTCAGTGGTTAAATCATAAAACCCTAATTTTTAAGATCTTTTCATTTTCGACCTTTGACTGCAATTTTGACCGATCTAGACATCTCCAAATCGGCTATTTTTTTGGATTCCGCATTAAAATTATAATCTTTACCATCCCTAAAAATTTTGAAAATTGTTGGTCAGATCGTGTGCGTTCCCGCCACGGTCCTCGACTTTTTTCCTGAAACTTCAAGAGATCAAATTGACTATATTTTTTTGCTCAGATCTAGAAAATCAACGTACTTTATCAATTTTAACACTCCCAAAGGTCAAACACAAATTTAAAATTCATCAAATTCACATCTTAAAATTGATTTTCACAAAAAAGTCCTAATTTTAGATCTACTTTTCCTGCAAATTTAGATTTCACTTAAAATACTTTTAATGGTAATTAATAAATTGGATTTACTTTCTCTTTCACATGTGATTACATTAATTTTTGCATATATTTATCATGTGTTGGATAAGAGTTTGTTTCATTTCTTGTTGCTTCTCTTTCTTCATAGCACTTGGTCATATTGTATTGTTAGGATTTCCAAATTATTTGCTTTTCAATTAGATCTCAAAGCCTTCATGTATCATTTATGTTGCATTATGGTGATGTTGTTAACAAAATGCATTTCCTATGTTAATCACCTTAAAGCTTTCATAGATCCTAACCCTAGAGATCCTAATCGCCGTACCTCTCCTAGGGTATCTTGTGTGCATGAAATGAGATCTAATGCTTTACCCAATGATCTTTCTACAAGAGAGAAAAAATTGGAAAGTAATATGGATCCATCTTCTTCTTCTACACATACCCTTGAGCAAGGGGGGCTATATGAAAACATCAACATTCTTACATCCTTAGATCCTCCTTATTCTCATAGGACCTACCTTTAACATCAAAATATATGTGGGGAGGATGATGTCATACATTTTATTCATGGCCTTTCTCCTCACATAGAATTCACTAAAAATGAGCTTTAAATAGATGATGAAGATGTGCTTCCCCAATCTTCCAAAAATGATAAGCTTGATAAAGGTAAAGAGATTCTCATTCCACATGGTACTCCTCCTTCATCTACAAATCCTTTTCTGCCTCTTTATACATCAGATTTCAAAGAAATTCATGATCCTGTTCCTCCATCTAGTTAATTGCAACATTCTTATAGTCATGGCTTTCATATTATTATAAAACAAGGTTTTAAAAGACAAGGAATTGGGAAATTGAGCATGGAATTCATGTCCCTATAAACCCTTCTACACAAACTACTACAAGAGGCCTAGGAAGTGGTAACCCTCTTTCTATGGACAAATTCCTTCGACTTCAAAAATTTAAAGATTACCTTCAAAAACAACAAATCAAGAGAGCCCACAAGAATTCTTCTTCTTCAAAGCCTCCTTTTTGTTCATTTCATCAGACCCATGACCATAATGCTAATGATTGCCCTTATTTTTAAAAATTTATTCAAGATGACATAGAAAGGGGCAAAATTAGAATTGTGGATAATGAAACTCCTTCTTCTAACAAACCTTCCTATTCATGGGAAGATGATATTTACCATCCTGATAGACTAACTGTAAGAATCTATTGGAGATTGAAATATGACAAGAACATTTCCTTTCCTCCTCAAAATAAAACCCAAAATATTAAGCAAGTGAAAGGTATTGAATATTGTATTTTTCATGATTTATATTCACATTCTATTGGAAAATGTTATGTATTTAAGAAATTTGTTCAACTACAATATGATCATGCACACATTTGTCTTACCGAAGATCTAGCTGTATTTATTTTTAAAAACATCGTACCTTAGCACTTATTTTCCCTTCATGTTACTCTTCATCCTATAGAATAATTATCCCATTTCACGAGGGCTCTTTATCATTAGTGCTGGTAGTATTTTACTTTAACATACTTTGGGGCAGCAACATGAAGTCCATTTTTCTTCTTATTTCTATACATCTATCTCTATCTTTGTGCATCATTCATTCTTAGATCTCTTTTCTTGCATAGGGTTATTCTAATGTGAGCATATAAATGTTCTTTGGTTTTCCTCTTTTCTTGTAGAGGGGCATATTTAAAGAGTACTACACTTCTTCTCTTTCCTTTACTCTCTTGGAAATATTACCTCTTCTATGGTTTTAACTATTCACAAGTATGATATGCCCCTTAGCAGGGAATGATCTCTTGAGAAGTATGTATCCCTTCCTTGAAAGGATTTGTTCCACTAGGATGACATATCACTTGAAACTAATCACCATAAAAAAATGTGTAATATTTCTCCTTGTTCTCCTCACTTGGGGGGCAAGGATTTTCATTCCTTTCCCTTGCATCATTATTTCCTTTAGGGGCTGTATTGTTCATATGTGATTATCATTTTTTATAATGGTATGATTTTATGACTAATCCCCCTTGGGGAATCTATGATGATTTTTCTCTCTTCCTTTCGAAGATTACCACTTCTTGAGACATGTATTTTACATTTACTAATGTCTTTTCTTGCATATGTTCATGTAAGTTCATTGCATAATTTCTTATGTTTAATCTCTCTCTAGTAGATTGTGTAAGCTCTTGTAATTGTCCCTTAGCTTGGGGGGAAATGATCCTTTTCTCTCTCTTTCTCTAGGGATCCACTTTTCCCTATTAAGTGGATGGTGTGATTTCTATTACTTGATGCCATTCCTTGTGTAGAATTGTTGGTTCTTGACTTAAGGATTCTCTCTTATACAATAAGTGTTAATCCTTTTCTATGACTTCTTTTACACTTGGTAATGTACATCTATGATAAATCCAACCATCCCTCTAGGGGCTAAATGTGAGTCATCCCTCATCAAGAATCCCTTTCACCTAGAAATAGGAGGAAGGATTGCATTCTTGTTCTTTCCTTTTCTTGTTCTAGAAGATGTTATATTTTTCTAAGACAACACCTGTTGGGGGTAGATTTCTTTTGAACAAAGATCTCTTCTCCTCCAAGGATCACTTTTACACTTACAACAAGATGTTTCTTTTCAACTATCTTATCTTTTCTTGAAGAGTATTCCCTCTCATGCTTGGATTTTATGAAATTGTTTCATAAAGAATATATTCTTTGTGATGAAGGTAGGTACCCTTGTTCTTAGTTCCTTAAGATATCAACATCAGCTTATGTTGACATCTTAAGGGGGGGGCACCCACACTGCTCCTTTTTACTATATTTCTCTCATGCATTAAATAGTCGAACATTCTTGGAATGAGAGGAAAAACTCTTAGAGCAAGATGTCATCACTTGTTGTATAGTGGGTCATTCTTAGAACCAGAGCATAGTCCCTTAGAGAGAGATTCCTTCACTTCTTCTTTTCTTGTATAGTGAGACATTCTTGGAGCCAGAGGGAAACCTCTTAGAGAAAGATGTCATCACTTTTCTCTTGTACGGTAGGTCATTCTCAGAACCAGAGCATGGTCTCTTAGAGCGATACGACTCCACTTTTCTCTTATACTAGGTGATTATTCTTGGAACCAAAGCACAGTCTCTTAGAGAAATATATCACACCTTTCTTGACACTTGTACTATACATTCTATATAGGTTGTAGCGTACTCAAGCATAGACTCCTATGAGGTGCTTCAAACTTCACTTGTATACATGTGCATGAGGTTGAATGGAACTAACAATGTTCTCACTCTCTCTCTTTACATGGATCACCTAGGCAAGCTCTAGGGGCGAGATTTTCCATGTCCTTCTCTCCATGTATCACCTATTTTTAGGGGCGACATATCCATGGTTTCTTTCTTCTTCTCTTTTCTTCTCATGAATCACCAAAGTGTGCATTCATTTCCTCTTTCTTCTTCCTCTCATGAACTCATAGTTTTACTATTGATAATTCATAGATGATGTCATCTTTTCTCTTTTACGTGATGGAATTGGTCTTTTTGTACTGATTAGTCATTGAGACATCTGAGATCGAGATCTATTTGGCTTGTTAGTTTGTCATCTTGTGTCTTGTTCTTGTCGTGTGTCTTTTTGTGCTTTGTCTTTGTTTAGTGTGTCTTATGCCTTTTTGTTTTGTGATCTCTTGCATATGTTGCCATGAGTTAAGACCTTAATATTGGGGGATTTTTTCTTCTCAATATTAGTGATGTCTTACACTCCTTGTGGTATTGCTCCACAATTTTCAACTTCATCTCTCTTTTCTTCTACTTTACTGATAGTAGTGGCATAAGCTATACTCCCGCTAAATTGGGGGCTAAATGTAGTGCCATAAAATTGTGACCCATGCAATTTTAACCACATTTTGGGTCCTCACCTTCATGACAACATCTCCTTCCTTAACCAGGATCTATTTTTGTATTTCCAACCCTTTGCTTTTTCTCCTTCATGTCTTGTGCCTACTTTAGACCCTGTCTGGGCCCCAAAATAGGGCAGGACAGAGGCATGGTGCCCCTATACCCCCTAGGACAGTGGTGTGGTACCCGTTTCCCCCCTAGGATAGGGGCATGGTGCCCCTATGCTCACCCTTTAGGGTGGCCCTATGTTCAGTTTGCCCAATCTCCTAAGCATTTCTTGTCTTCGAGGTTTGTAATTCCTCTTTGTCTGCCTTCGATTGTTGAAAATTAATCCTTGAGGTATGTATAGAAAGGATTTCAATACCTTCATTCATGGATGGATAGATGGAGGATGAATGAATGCATGATAGGAGATAATAGGCATAAGGAGAAGATACAACATTTCGAGGTTATCATCAACAATTCAAGCATTCAAGTCTTCTTCATTCATCCATGGGAGCAACATTACAACATTAATTTGCAAGCATGTGTGTGTGTTAGAGTTTTCTCATTTTACATGCCATTTTATACAACATTTGTGGTTACATTCAAGAAGAAAAGCAATCATCATCAACAAGTTGTAGATCTACTAGGTATAAATCTCCACTGTTTATATTTAAGCATTTGCAATTACTTTCTTTCTATGTTGATTGCTCAACTGGGGTTTGAATGAGGCAAACCCTATCCACAACCCCCCTTTCTTCTCTTTTCTATGTGTAGGCTACAGGTGCACAGCTATAATTGTAGGTTTGGGCTTCATTTGCAGAGATGGAAGAACCCTTTTCATTTCGTGGATTTTGTGGTGGACCATGTACATTCCTACCATGGTCTTGATGACTTATCTTGAAATTTGTAGGGCAGATCCTCATTAGTTTAATTAGCTCAGATCTAAAGTTACACTATGATCCCAAACTAGTAGCACCTCATTTCACTCATTTTCTCTCTCTTTTCCACATAGTCAACAAGTCAACTTTCTCATTCACAAAAGAGGGTAAATCACACTTCAACCACTTGCAATCCACTCAGAATTCACATCCTTGTTTCTATTGGATTTGGATCTAGTGGATTAATGCCTGTCTTTTAAATGTAAAGTTCTTCCCAAGTGAAAATCATCCTAGTGGCTTCCTTTCTCTCTCCTAGGTGGGGAGTCGCTAGGATCCAATTTTCCACTTTACAACTATATAATCTAGTATCATATTAAATACTTGCATATTAAATCATAATGTGATTTATATGAGCTCTTTTTTAAATGTATGTGAAATGCTAATATTTTAGATCCTAAGGGATGTAAAATAAGATCTAAAATTATCACACAAATCATTGAGGACCATTGAACAAGGTTCAACTTCAATCCTAGAAGGAGAGTTCAACACTTTGATTCATTATGCAATTGGTTTTAAAATTGGAATGTATGTGTATAAGATCTAGGTTGAATAATATGAAGTCAATTGCTTTCACCAATAACAATGAAATATATAACTGTAAATCAAAATAGTAGCTCAAATATGCAAAGAGGATACAAAAATGAACATGTTATAGAAAGTTAAGCCTAAAAATGTTGGATAGTGTAGGCACCTAAAAAAGGCCTCACTTGATTAAATAAATATTTTGATCTATTTAATTAATTAATTAACCTTTTCTTTTCTATGGTTAAATAAATAGCTATTAGTTATTGAATTATTCTCATTTCATCTTTTCAACTATTAAATATCCTCTTCTATCTAAGCCTAGCACTCCACCTTGTTCACATGGATTATAATCTAAATTTATAGTTATGTGACAAGTATCATATTCTCTCCCCTTCACATGTCTAAACCTTATCACCCATTTAATTGAGCCTAGACACCTATCAAAATTTAACCTACCTCTTAATCTCATCCATCTATTAGTTTTAACCTCTTTATATTATTCATTATCCTTTCACCTATTAATCATGGTCATTCATATTTCAACTTCTTAATCTAATCGTTTGATTCTCTTGGAAATTTCTATAAAAGAGGCTTTTCTCTCAATTTTATCCTACCTAATTTATGCACAAAGAGTATTTTTTTAGGCTTCATAGTATCCATTTAGCTATCATTTCTTTCTTGTACCATACTTGCATCATCAGTCAACTAGACTTCACTCTTTTATGTCATCTTGTGATACTAACTAATGTTAAGAGAAAATGCTATTATACAAAAAGTCTTGAAGGATAGAAGAATAATGGATTCAATCTTATCATGTGTGTAAATGCATAGTTTCTTTGTTCCATTTCCATGCACTTGATTTAGAGAGCTCTATTGGTTTTATTTATTTTGCTATAAATTCTAGGCTTGTGGTTGGGATTTTGATGAGCTTACAATATATTCATATTTCAATATACACATTTTGGCATGCTCTGTGGGACCTTAGTCCCATTTTACTAATTATTTTACTAATTTTTTTAATGTTTTCCAAAGTTATAGATCAGATCTACGCATTTGAGATCTAGTTTTGTGCCATTGATTCATCTATCAATGCATTTGCATTATATTTCTACACTATTTAGTTCCATTTTTATACTATTGTCTCCCCAATCTAGATTTTTCCTAAGTTTATTCAGTGTGTTTCATTTTTATTTTGTTTCTACACATTTGCAATCTATTTTTGTAGATTTGATGTCTATGTTTGTGCATTTGAGCTTTATTTCTACACATTTTAGCTATGTTTCTACCAATATAACTCATACTTTTCCATTTTTGAATAGTTCTATTGTGTGTTTGATTCACATTACTACATTATTGATTAATGCTATTTAACTTTTGATTTATTTTGGTGTACTTTTGCTCTATGTTTTTACCCTTTTTTATGTTTTTCTGGCTGTTTGCAAGTTTTGTCTATTTACACATCTAAAGCCTTTATCTGTGCATTTTATGCACAATAGGTCACATTTGAATTTTATTTCTATGAATACAACAAGTATATCTTCACGTTCGATTTCTCTTTCGATTCTTTTTATCTAGAGAGTTGTTTCTCTTAGATTTGTTTATTTTTTGGCTAACCCATTTTTGCTAACCAAGTGGTGCAACTTGTATTTCATTTTTCCAAGGTTGAATCTTGAGAAAATTAACATTTTGGTGTAGATTTAATTGATAGAAGTTCTTTCAATCATTTTTTTTGTCTTTTTATTCCTAGATTAGCTCATATTTGGTTCTAAGGTTAATGAACATTTTTTGTCATGTTTGGTGTACTTGCACATATTTATTTACCCATGCTATTGTGTGTAAATCTTCTTCTCTTGTGTACCCATGCAAAATTAGGTGCAAGAGAAACATAGAAAAATCTCTCTTTCCTTTTAGTAGGAGGATTTCTTAAGGTTTTAATCACCTTAGGGTTTGACCACAACCATGTTTCTTGGTAAGGCATATAAAAGAGGGATAGTGAAAGTTTTTTTATTATGGAACAAATAGGTTTTGAAGGGAACAGAAATCCTTTAACAGATAACTACATCAAAAATATGCATAAAGATAAATAGTTCCATTGCAGCCCCAAAGACAACAGAAAACCAACACAAAATAAAAAACTAGGAAAAAGATAACACATGGACAAAAACTAGTACAAGTTCTTAAGGGAAACTACGACCTTTGTTTCTAGCTTAGTCATATTTAATGCAATCTTCTTCAGCTCCTCAATGTCCTAATTAACAAATTTCTTCTTCAGATTAGGCCTTGCTCTCTTGCATAGTCCCACTGTATCCTTAATGTTTTTATCCCATGCCTCCACATCCACTGTATCACCTTCCTTTTGATTGGATACAAGCTTTCCCACCATGGTATTTCTACTCTCAGCTAAGCTCTTAACCACTTTGTGGCTGAAGGTAACAAGAGATATCAAGTTTTCATTAACTTTTTGGAACTTGTTTTCCATCTTACTCAACCTTCCTTATAAATATTTTTTGATTTTTTCTTCTATCTGATAAATTTTGTAATCATAATCTTTGTTCATATCACTGACTATTCATGCAGTCTTCTGCATTGATTCTACAGTTTCCTTTCTCTAATCCACCATCCATTGTTCATTAGTTTGAGAATCATGCTTATTGGTAATAGCCCTCATTTTTAAATTGATATATTTAATTTCATGGAAGGCCCATTTAAATATCCTAAAATTACCAACAACTGCATCATGAGCTACAACTAGTACATCATCTATATTCTCCCTTTCCATGTCGAGGAAAGGGGAATTATCATTGAGCTCTTTCAAGGAGGGAGGTCTACCACTTTGGCTTGGCACTTGGATAGATTTATCTAGGAGAGACTAATGAGACATGAGTGAATTGGAATGTGTGGTGGACACATGGGATGATCTCCCACATTTATCTTAGTGTCCACTCTTCAAAGATGACATAGAATAAGAGTCTGAACCTTCCGAATCCATGTTCCAAATTATTCTTCCTCCAAATAAATCTTGAAATGGTTTCCTTTCTTAGAATTACTTGAAGCTTCATGAATCCTAGCTGAGAGGAAGGGTAGGGCTTTGATGTGTTCATGAATGTTAAAATGTAGACCACCATGCAAAAAAGAGGAATTCTTTTTTTTTGTGGTCCTTTATGCTTGCATTAATTGAGGCCATCAAATGGAAGAGGAACATAATTTTTTCTTTATGCATAAAATTATTAACACAAAATGATGCTTGAAGGCCCTAGTAAATCTTCCATCTAGGGTTACATACTTCATCAAAACAACCAAAATAGAGCGGGAAATGGATTTTATGTTACCCATACCGTAGCTGCTTTTGTCAACTTTCACCAGCTTGGCCCTCTCATTCTCATTTCTAGGAAATTTCTTGACTACAACATTTGCCATTTTCCTATCCCTATAGAACTTTGCCCCTTCCATTGAAAGACCCATGACATTAGCAATAAGTTTCTCATAAATCTCCACTATTCTGCCTTTAATTTTAGTTTTTTCATTCTTAAAACCCTTAGCAAATTTCTTAGTCACATTTTCATGGGCACCATGTAATCTCTCAATGAAGGGAGTGAGCCCTCCCTGATCCAAAATGCACCAAATTGTTTTGTTTATCTTAAGCTCTTCACAATTTAAGGGCTCCACCCTCTTCCTTTCACCACCCATGGAGTTAGTACTAGTAGTATTGAGCATGGTCGAATAGTTGCAAACAAAACTGAAAAGAACCCATAAAGTGTGTGACCCAAGTAGGATTAATGCTAAAATGACAAAATTAATAACTAGAGTTTGAGCCATCAAAGTAGGGTATTTTGTGATCATTTAAGATCTATCTACCTTGGGCCAAATCACATAACATTAAGGTCTTTATTTTGGCTGAATGATTATCTCCTACCCCCATATTTTTTCATCATTACTACCAACACTAAGGTTAGCAAAGTAATCCACCAACCAATTGGCTTCCCTATAGGCAAGTGAACTACTATGGTTTTAGAAATTTTTTAATAAATCTCTTTCTTTCTCAATCCAACATTTTATATTCCATGAGGGTTTATGCTTACCCAATGGACATTAGATAATGTTATTAGAGTCCCCTTCTAACCAAACTACCCTAGAATTAATCTTTTTTGGCCAACAAACCCCCATGATAGGTGTATACAACCTCAACAAGGTGATTTATTTGACATCCCAAGGGGACTGCCATCGATGCCAACAACCTATCATTTTCATCCCTTATATCTACCCCACACCCAATTGGGCTAGGATTTCCTTTGGCCACCCCATAAAAATTAACTTTAACCAATCTTGATGAGGGAAGTGTCCAATGAGCATGTTCTCTAGGAGATTTAGCCAATCCTTGATCCTCATGGTAATCCATCTCGATGTTCCATCTAGATGCAATAACACAATCTGAAAAAGAGATAATATTATCCTTAATATTTTGATTGGCTCTAGTAGAGAGGAAATTCTTAGTAATAGCTCTTAGAATCTTGTTGAAAACAACTACAAGAAAAGAAACGGTGTTCTTGAAAATTCTATTATAGTGTTCTTTCCAAAGACCCCAGACAAGATGTGGGAAATATAGGGACCAAATTGTCTTTAGGGAATAATTGGCATTTGGGCCTTTCTATTGAGATAAAGCATCCAAAAGAGAAGCGGGAGTCACCCAATCTACATTCCATATCTGCCATAAATATCCCCTCACACCTAGAAGGAAAAATCACAATGCAAAAATAGATGTTGAATATTTTCAGCCTCTTTCTCACATAAAAAGCATCTATTAGTAAGATAGGAACCTCTTTTTCATAAGTTATTAATTGTCAGGATTTTATTCTGCATCAAAATCCAGAAAAAAATATTAATCTTGGGGATGAGATTTTTCTACCACACACCATCCCAAGGGGGAGGGGATGATTATTATTGTTAGATGTCATAGCCGAGGCCACAAAGAAAAATGCTGAGGCTGAGTGCTTCCAAACCAATCAATCTTCAACATTCCTATCCAACATTTAGGAATATAAGGCCTTCTGCAAAAGTTACAGATTAGTACTAATTTCCCCTAACATAACTCATCTATTATCAATACAATAGTCAGCCACCCAAATTCCAAACCTACTCTTACATATATTCATTTACTTACTGAAAATTGGATGGTTGCATAGAGGTTCATGACCCATCCATCTATCTTCCCAAAACTAGATGCCCCTTCTAGACCCCAAATTCTAGCCAACTCCAATGTTAATAATGGATCTCACATGGATAGTGAAGATCCAAAGGGAAGAGCCAGTAGGAATATCATTGGCATCAAGAAGATTCTGAAGAGAGTCAAAATTTTGGAGATATTTCCTTATCCATATAATATTCCATTCTCCTTTTGAATTAAAAAGTCTTCAAAAATTGCTTCACCAAGAGGGCATTATTGAAATCCCAATTATTCTTTATACCTAGACCACTTCATTTTTGTAGTTTGCAAGTAGAGTACCATGATACAAGAGGCATTCTCTTCTTTTCCTCAACTCCAGACCAGAGAAACTTCTTTTGGATACGGTCAATAGCTTCAACAAATTTAGAAAGAAGTTTAAAAAGGCGAGGCATAGATAGGGAGGCTTTGAAGAGTCTCTTTTAATAGTTGCACTCTCCTTGCTTGACTCGACAAAGCCCCCTTCCATACAACCATTTTTTTGTGAAATTATTACTCAATGAGATCCAAAAAGAATTAGGAAATTTGGAACCAAGCGGAAGACCCAAGTATATGGGAGGAAGCCTTCCAATAGAACACCCAAGGAGTTTAGAAATTTTCCTCTATTTGGCATCAGGTGTATTTATGATATAGAGGGTTCTTTTAGAGTAATTTATGCATTGTCTTGAATATTTAACATAGTCTTCGAATATTTTCTTTAGAACTTGAGCTTCCCCAACTAAATCTTCCCCCCTAACTATGGTATCATCCACAAATTATTGATGGAAGCAAACCATTTTATCAAAAGTAGGTTTTAACCCTTTCAAATCTCCTCTAATAACCATTTTGAGCATATACCTACCAAAGGTTTTCGCCACCAAGATGAAAAGAATATGAGACAATGGGTCTCCTTGGCGAAGTCCTCTTGAAATTTCAAAGAAATTTGAAGAGGTACCTTTAATCATCACTACATATTTGTAAGTAGAAATAAGTTTCCATATCAAGTCAATGAATTTAAGGCAAAATCCATAAGCCATCAGAACCTTTATGAAGGATTTCCAATCAACTTTGTCATAAGCCCTCAAAAGATCTAGCTTGAGAAAAAAACCTTGATGATTTGCATTCTCTAGGGAGTGAATATTCTCATGCACAATGATAATAGAGTCAAGGATATGTCAGGTAGGAACAAAACCATTCTGCTGATCCACAATGAGGTGAGGGATAACTTTCAAAATTATAGAAGTCAAAACTTTAGAGAATTTTTAATAGCTGGAACTATAGAAACTTATGGGTCGAAAAACCTCAAACAAATCCGCTCCAAGAAATTTTAGAATAAGCATAATGAATGTGGAATTGATCTCCTTTAGAATTATTCTAGATTTTTAAATCTCTTTGACCAAATTTCCCACATCATCCCCCACAATTTCCTAGAACATATGAAAGAAAAACATGGGAAATTGGTCAGGGCCTGAGGCCTTATTTCCTTCAAATGAAAAGAATGCATCCTTGATTTCCTACAACAAGGGAATATAAATTATATGTTTGTTGCAAATATCATCAACCAATCTTGGGATGACCTCTATAAAGTCCTGAATGGTTTCATCAAGCCAACTTTCAGCTTTGAGAAAATTAGAAAAGAAACTCATTTCTTCCTCTCTTATATTATCTTCCTTTTCAAAAACTATCCTTCCTCTAGATCCTAGAAATTATATTTGTCACGTTATGCTTAAGGGTGGACATATGGAAGAATATAGTATTCTTATCCCTAGGGGTCAGCCATACTAATCTTGATGTTTGTTTCCAAAATTCTTCTTCTTTTGAGATGATGTCATGATATTGGGAAAGAATATCATTCTCCTTGCTTAATAATTCCTCAATATAGCCTTCCCTTTATATTTTTCCCTAGATTTCCTTTAGATTTAACTGAATACTATCTTTGTTCTAAAAAATGTTTCCAAAATATTCCTTGTTCCATTTTCTTATGTTATATTTGACCACTCCCAGTTTCTTGGCTACCCGAAACATGGCCATGCAATCAAATTTGGTGTTCCAACATTCCAAAATCTTATCTTTTATTTGAGAATGTTGAATCCACATTCTCTCAAGATGGAAAGGAGGGTTCTTCTTACTTGTCATTGATTCGACAATAAAGATAAGGGGATAATGGTTAGAGTTAACTCTTGAAAGGGTATTTAGAGTGTAGGCATAATGAGAAAACCACCCATTAGAAATTAAAGAAATATATATCCTTACCCGAATAAGGTCATTACCAGTTTGTCTATTGGTCCAAGTAAAGGATGCTCCCCTTAAGTCTAGATCATGAAGGCACAAATAATTGATAAAATCCAGAAGATCTTGTTTGTTGTTAGCTTGAACCTAAGAGCCACCAAATTTTTCCAAATCCTAAAGAGGAGTATTGAAATCACCAACTACTAGCCAGTTATCATTAGGGAATTGATCTCTAAGCATGGCTAGATTCTTCAAAAAAAATTCTTCTATTAGCTTTATTATTGGGAGCATATAAATTGGAAAAAATCTAGGAGAAATCATCCTGAATATGTCTAAATCTAACAAGTATATGATTAGCATATTCCCATATTCAAGATCTTGTTACAAAATCCTCATTCCAAAAAATAGCACAGCCTCTTGTGGCACCCTTCGAACTATTACAATGAACCCCACAACTCTTGAAAAGTTTCATTTTTAAAACTTTTTTCCTTTGGCATCTCGGTCTTCTGAATAGCTATAATGTATGGTTTATGATCATGATTAAAATTTGACAGAATGTCATTCTTATGTGGGCCATTGAGCCCTCTAATGTTTCAAGTCATTATCATCATGATTTAAGAGGGGTTTTATTTAAAAATATTTCAGGGATAGACATTTGAATCCCATCAACAATGCTCTAGAGATTATCATGCTCCTTGTGCCATTTTCATGACTTACAACCCGATCTCTTTGTATTACCACAATCAGCCTTAAATCTATTTCTTGTTCGAATCCCATAGGTCACTAACATCTTGTTTCCCTTTTTCTTTTCCACCCGTGTAAAGGGAGGATCATCCTAAATTTCAGGTTCCTCTTGGATTTTATACTCTTTACCCATATGTTTAGACTTTACAAATCCTGAATCATTAGAAAAACTGATTCTCCTTTGAGATAGGAGAATCATCAAAACAAATGACAAAGATAGAAGATTCACCATTAATCACATTAATGCTTTGTTCCCAAAAAGTAGGTTGAAAAACTTTAGGAGATTGAGGAATATCTACACCAAAAGGGCTATCCACTACATTACATTTTTCCTCATGCATAGATACTGGCTTATTAGTTACCTCTGTGGAAGATTACAGGTTCACATCCCCTTTCACTCTGGGACTATGGGTTTCCAATGATTCCTCATTCCCCTGACCTATCACTTTCTCACCATGTTTTTTTATTTATCACCTTTTTGTTCATTTACATCCAAAGGTGGCTCCATCATTTGAGGAATGCACCCCCTGTCCTTAGATCTAGCTCTCCACACCTTTTGGTTCCCTTCATTTGGCTTCATCCCTTTCTTTTGGACTCTATCAAATCATTTTTTATGCTAGTGTATTGATTTTTTGTAGTTGAAACAAACAGAAGGTAGAATCTCAAACTCTAGAGGCTATGCACAATTACCCAATTTAGACACTATATCAATCAAAGTAGGCATATCCTTAGATTGAAGGATACCAATGCATATTCTGGCATACACTAGCCTTTTTCTGATAGCAGTCATGGGACCAATAGAAAGATGTTCCTTGAAAGAACTAGCTATCCCTTTAAATATATCCTTATCGCAATATTCCATTGGTAACGCAAGGAGATAGACCCAAGAGGAGACAAATTCAAAGGAAGAGTATGACAAATCTAGCTTTGAGGACCATTTTTTTAAGGCTAAGGAGGCCTTACCAATAATCCAAGCCCCCCCATAGAGAATAGTATCCATATCCTTCTCACATGAAAAGACAAATGAAAAGAACCCTTTGAGCAATGCAGACACTTCCACTTGGCCTTTGAAGCACCATTTTCTTCTAACAAAAGCTCTTACAACCTCAATATTTGGTCTAGGGCCCATAAAATTTCCAACTAAGGAAGATCCCATAAGAGAGATATTAAGGTCAATAATGGAATCAGGCACCACAATAGAAAACTTACCTGTCTTAGGATCTAAGAGATTGTAAAAAGGGAAATGAGAAGACTTTCCAGTAGGTTTCACCCCAAAAAAGAAGACCCATGGTTTATGAAACTCCAGCCCCTAATTTTCATTTCTATTATCCACCTCAACTTCACATGGGTTCTCAAAAATCTTAGCACATGGGTCCCCCCAACTCTGACCCCCAATATTTTATTCTCTCATGCTTGTCATGTGTCTTCCTTCGGGATCCTTAAGAATCCCCACTAGCCCATTGGGATTATCTCTTGATCTCTCAGTCGAATCATTATATCTTGATCCTACTTTTGATTCCCCCACTTTAGCCTCCAAATTTGATCTTGGTACTCCCTTCCTACCATCTAATTTGAAATATTCCTTCGAACACAAAATCACACTGCTTTCCCCACTCCTCACCATAGGGATAGTGAAAGTTGTACCTTAAGCAATGGTTAGAATCATTTAAAGTTGATAAGCAAGACCCTTGATCCAAAAAGACTTATTTGGTGAGATGTGGTACAATGGAAATCATGTTGGGGGTCCTCTTATTTAAGTCATAACTAATGGAGCATGAGAGTTAAATGAACCAAGATAATAGATGCCTTGTTATGCTTATAGTGTTTATATATACTAAAGATTATTATGGAAGAAATTCTCACTTAGGGAGAATTGGATCTTATATGATTAGGTCTCCTCATCTCTTATAAGAGGAGAACTCAGTTTGGCATTGCCATGCTAGTGAACTTCACAATGAGACTCCATACACCCTCTCTATCATCTTATCATAGTGTCTAATGTTCTTATTATACCATTAGTGAATTTTTCAAATGTGGATGTTTTGTTTATGCCATTGTTGAGTTTTCCTAGTGAGGATATCATGCCTAATGTAAGTTTGATGTATTTATGTGAATAAAATTTATGCTCAGTAATGATTTTTATGTGATCCATCTTGTTATGTTGATTGAATAATTTTGTACAATGTGCGTATAATCAATATATGGTGTCTGTGTGTAAGCCTTCTTCCATTATTTTTGGTGTGAGTGTTCTTATGACCCATATGGATGTCTCCTAGCATGGTAGGAGTTTACCACATGTTTGGTTGATGTTTAAAACACCAATGGTGATGGATGATCTTGAGAGTAGTTCTAAAATTATATCAATGTGGTAAGGTTTATCTATTTCCATATTTCCTTATTATTTTGTAATGTTGTAAAAACGTAAATGTAGGAAATTATTGTTGTCCTTTGTAAATATAATATTTGCCTATGAAATCTACTATTTGATGAAATATTGACCTCTCACAAAATTGGTGAGGGATGTATCTTCTTATTCATATTTTATTGATGTCAGTTTATACTAGTATCACTATTACATATACAATTTATCTTTCGGAACCATAATAAATTAAACTTAGAGAATATTTGGATTTAGGTTTTAATAAATATTTAATATTAGAAAACACTTTATTTTAATTTAAATCCTATTTATCCATCTCCGAAGTTTGGTTTTGGATGTCATTGAGCATGGGCTCTTCTTAAGGTTCATGTTGGGTCACTTGTGTAGTCTTTTTGGTAGTTGAAAGTGTGGAATCCACCTTTCCCATTACTATATTTATTATAGTAGCATTTTGGAATATTGAAGAGGTCATATTACATCTATAATTCTTCCCTTACATGCAGTAGAGGTGTTGATTTCTCAAGTGATAAAATTTCTCTATTAGAATATGAGCCATTTTTTTGTGTGTTCATCATTCGTTAGGTATAGTCTTAGGTAGTTCCTAAGTGTTATGACTTCTTAGTAGTGAGGACACTAATGCCTATCAAGGACTACATTACCTAGTCAATAATCCACTTTTAGGACTAGACTTTAGCAACAAAGTTTGACTCTAGTGATATATTGGGCCTCTAGTTGGAGAGTGGGATTGTAGATCTTAGGTACTATTTCCCTCTCTTTGTGTTAGTTTCCCATCTAGGTGCTATTTATCTATTGCTTTTTTTTCCCTTGTTTTTCATTTGAAGGGTGTTTTGATCATTTCTCAAGGAAAAGTTAAATATTAAAGTTGTTCTCCTTATCCTCAAAATTCTTCCTAAGTTTTACTTGAATTGATGAGTGTCATTCATCAATTTTTATGCCATATCCTTTGCTTGTGAAATGTGTTTCTATTTAGAAAAGAAATATTAAATAAAAAAAGGGTAAATGCAATGAGTGAAGAAAAAGATGCTATAGAAAAATATCAAACATGGGAGTTAGTGAATCTTCCACGAGGAAAAGGAGTGATAGGAGTGAAGTGGGTTTACAAAATCAAATTGAATAAGAATGGTGATGAGGCCAAATGTAAGGCAAGGCTTATAGAAAACGGTTAATCACAATAGCCAAGGTAGACTACAATGAGAAATTTGCACTAATACCTTGTTTAGAGATTGTGAGGACAACATGAGCCATATGAGCTCAAAATAAGTGGGAAGTATATCAAATAGATGTAAAATTAACATTTGAAAGGTTTCTTAAAAGAAGAGGTTAATATGGAGAAACCACTTTTGTATGAGATTTTGAGCCATGAGAACAAGTTTTACAAACTCAATAAATCACCCTACGGACTCAAACAAACCCCAAGAGTGTAGTATAGTTAAATTGATTCTTATCCTTTGAAAAATGGTTTCAATGGGTGAAACAATGTGGCTAAATTATACAAGAAGATGAAAGAACAAGGTTAGATCTTAATTGTATGCTTATATGTTGATGACTTGATATTTGTGGGTGATTTCTCAATTGACATGTTCAAATCAGCAATGAAAAAGGAATTATGTGATGAGTAATTTGGGTTTAATGAGATATTCTCCTAACATTGAAGGAAATCAAAATAAGAAAGGTATATTCATTTGACAATATAAATATACAAACAAAATTTTGAGGAGGTTTAATATGATGAATTGTAAACAATCCCCAACACTAATTGTGATAGGTTTGAGATTTATCAAAGATGACAATGGAGCAGATGTTAATCCAACTTTGCATAAAAACTTGTTGGTAGTCTAATATATTTATTATCCACAAGGTCGAACATAATGTTTATAGTTGGCCTCATTTCAAGGTTCATGGAATCTCCAAAAAACTCTCATTGGTATATGGGGAAAAGAATTTTGAAATGTTATCCAAACAAGGAACTATACAATAATCTAGTAGAGGTCAAATGAATTCAAGCTGATATGATACACTAGTAGTGACTGTACAATGAGTGTAGATGATAGGACGAGCACTGCAAGCTATATGTCTCTTTTTTTATCAAGTGTGTTATCATAGGATTCAATTAAACAACCAATTTTCTCTCTTTCCTTTGGTAAAATAAAGTATGTAGAGGCAATAGGGGAAAATTGTCAAGTAGTATGGTTGAGAAGAATACTAAAAGAATCAATACATTAATAAGAAGAGGCAAGAAAGATTTATTGTGACAACAACTTAGCTATTGCATTTTAAAAGAAACCAATTTTTCAAAAGAAGTAAACATATGGACACAAGATATCATTTCATTAGATACTTGATCACTAATGGAGAAATATTTTCACCAAGCTAGTGGGAAAAACATTTTTGTGTATCAATGAGACAATTTAGGAATCATAGATAGTAGTAACTTTGTGATTACGTGGGAGTGTTAGGAGTAATAACACCTATCCTCATTTAATTAGTTGTAGACTTCTCCACTGTCATACTACTATTGCCTTTTAATATCACTCCATTTTGATTATTTACACAAGATAAATTCAAGTAAAATATTGATTCTAAATCTCTTTTTCTTGATTCTCATACTATGTAATTTTATATGTGTATTAAAAGAAATTTAATTTGATTTTTTTGTCTCCTTTTTATCAAGGTTATACGGTGGCCAGGGGTAGTATTCTATGCAATACATGAGAATGAAAAGAAGAACAAGTTAAAGTTTTATTGTTATAGTAGCACATGCCATGAAAATGGGGGTGCCTATTTTTAATCTCTATGAGGAGAAGAAACAATAAAATCTCTATTTCTTGATAAATATTTGTAATCAAATATTGTCTATAGTTTTTTTTAGGGGGGGGTTGTATTTAATTAGAGCTTTGAATGATTCCATATATATATATATGAATATATAACATTTTTATCTTTCCTTGGTTTATCTCTATTTAATCTTTGTATCATAATTTTTTGTTTCTTCTCTACCTCTTGTCATCATTACCAAAACGAGAAATTATATCCTCAGTAGAAGGACCCTTAGCACTATTAGATGAGATGAATTGGCTGAAATTTGAGGTGGGAGTATGAGTACTACTAGTTGCATCTCTAAAACTTATACTTTTGGAGTCTCTTCTTCCTAGTTGCACTATCCATGTTGACTCTCCCATCTTGCAAATAAATATAAAAAAGTTATTTTCATTTTAACTAACTATAGAAACTTAGTGTATTAATATTTTAAAAAGTTATTTAGTTTGGAGATAGTTTAGGATATCCCTTCATCTAGCCTACTATACATTATCTTTAGTCTCATTATTCATTATGGATATTTGTTGACATTAACAATAATTTTGATGTTAATTTGTTAATATTTTAGACTATGGGCTATTTTGACTTGAATTGTCTTAGATATACCTTTTATCATAAACAACATTTATAGATATAAATGAATAGATGTTAGGTACCAAAATTTATAATGCTATTAGATGTCAATAAAAAATAAAAAGATTAGAGGATAAATATAAATGCGAGTATTTTTTATGTTTGTTATAGTATACTAGTGGAGCTCTGTGATTTGATGCATGGCATTTGTGCTTGTTGTTTGAGCATGGGCTCCTATTCCCTATCCCTTTCCTTTTTTCATTTTGTCTAGTCCAAGGGGTTTGTGTTATCTGCTAGGTGTAATGCATGGTGGGGACATGGGTCCCTTTTTTTGTTGGGTTTTATTTTTTGCAAGCTTTTGTGTGGCTATCACGTTTGGCTTGGTCAAGGATTGCATGTCATTTGTGCCAAGTTTTGGGACATAATTTTGTTGTTATGTTAATTTTTGGTGTTCGCAACTCATTTGTGGTGAGTCTTTTGGGGTTGGGTGAGGTTTTTTTTCTTTGTAGGTATGGGGGAGCAGAAATTGTCTTCAGCCTTGGTGGTGGTGGGTGTTGTCCTGCCTAATGGATCTTCTTCGGGTGTGCATGTAAGGTCGACAAAATCCTTTTATGTGGTTGAGAGCTTTGAAATTAAAAAAGTGAATGGATATTTACTAAGGAATTAGGATCATTTGGTTCTAGTCATTCCTCCTAAATTGATTTTGGAGGATGTAGCTTATTAGAGAAATCATGATTTGATTTGTAAATTAATTGGTATTCGTATTTTTCTAGTCAGTGTTGGAAGCTTGGATTGATCTTTCTTGGAAATTTAAGGGGGATATAGAGATCATGTTGGCTACAAATAACTACTTCATGGTTATTTTTTCTTGCATGTCTAACCAAAACCATGTTTTTGAGGAAGGGACTTACTTTTATAATCATGTGGGTTTGTTCAATAAACATTGGCATGTAGGTTTCAACTCTGCTAAAAAAATTCTTTCAAGAGTTCTTGTTTGGGTCCATTTGCCTCAACTTCCTTTGGAGTTTTGGAGGGAGGATATTTTGCAATGGATTACTTCTCTGCTTGGGAAGTTAGCTGCAATAGCTCAAGAAACCCTTGAAAAGAAGGTAATTTTGTTTCCTTGTATTTGTGTTGAGATTGATTTAAATAATTCATTGTTAGATTCTTTAGAAATATATTTAGGCTCTTTATCATATATTCAACAAGTAGATTATGAATCTCTTCCTTTTCGATGTCACATTTGCCATGAGTATGGACATCTTCAACATGAATTCCCTAGGGTTAATAAGATGGTTGCTAGTTCACCTTCTTCCTTGGATCCAAAGGGAGATAGTGAGGGAAAAGGAAAATCCCTTGTGAAAGATAATGGGCCCAATAAGGATGGTTTTACAGCTACTAAGCCTCATGTTAAGGAAGAGGATAGAAGAGATCCTATAGGGACAGTCTGAATGTTGGGGGCTTCAACAAGCTTGATATGTTGGACATTTCACCCATGGAGGAAGGGATTTCAATAGATGTTTCTTCTAGGGATATTAGTATGGGTATGGACATTGTGTAAGAACAGGATAATTCTATTTTGGATCTATCTATTGTTCTATAGTAGGGGGTATCCCCTAGTGCTCCTGATTTGGGAGACCTTGGTGACTTTGTAGCTTTGTAAGATTATATTGTTTTTGCCAATTTGTCTAAGGAGGTGTTGGATTTTGGTAAAGGAAGAGGGTTTTATTGGCCTTTGGGTTTGTAGAAAAAGCCCCTTAAGAAGGGTTCTTTTGATTTTTCTTCAAAAGCTGGTTGCAAAAAGGATCAGCAGAAGATTAAATTAGCTAGGGAACTATTGGTGGAATCTCAATCTATCCAGACCAATTATGGTTCACTTCTCCCCATCTCTCTCATGATTATTCTCTCTTGGAATGTTAGGGGGTTGAATATAATCCCTCATCAGAAGGCTATTCATGATTTGGTTGCAATTCATTCTCTAGACATTTTTTGTGTTCAGGAGACTAAGCTTTCAGTTGACTCTATGCTGGACTTGCGAAGCATTTCTCCATTTAGGTGGATCTCTAGTCACTCTACTCTTTTGGTGGTTGCCTCTAGTTTGGAATATGGAGAGGTTATCTTGGTTACTAATGTTTATCCTTTGATTGATTTTTGAGGAAAAAATTTGCTTTGGTTTCATATTCAGTATGTTAGATCATGTTCTCCTCTCCTTAGATTTTAGTTGGGAATTTCAACTCAATATTAAGATTGGAGGAGAAAAGGGGAGGCCTAGCTCGATTGAATCGTTCTAGTGATCTTTTTCATAAGAATGTAGACTTCCTAAACTTAATTGATATTAAACCATCAAATGGGATCTTCACTTGGAACAATCATCGATGTGGAGATGAAGCCATTTCTGAAAGGTTGGATAGATTCTTATTTCTTGTTATTAGGTTGGTGGTAGCTTGAGTACTTCTTCTGAAATTAGTGATTGGAGGGGCTCGGATCATTGGCCTATCAAATTTTTATCCATCTCTATTTCAGTTACTAAAAATCCTCCTTTCAAGTTTCATCTTATGTGGTTCCGTGACTCTTGCTTTCATGATTTGATAAATTAGTGGTGGAGAGATGGTTGCCCTGTCTTTGGTACTTCTATATATTCCTTTATAAAGAAATTATAGTTTGTTAAATTCTAGCATAAGAAATGGAACAGATTGTACTATGGTAACCTTCATGCTATGAAGAAGACTACTCAAGCTTGTTTGGATGTTATTACTTGCCAAATCTAGGACCATGGTTTCTATGAGGATTTGGGTAGGGCAAAATCCCAAGTTGTGAGGAATTGGAGGAGTGGGATCTTCATAAGGAAAGTTTTTGGAAGCAAAAGGCTCACATTGATTGGCTTCAAGCAGGTGACATGAATATAACCTTTTTTTATAAATCAGTGCAACCTCATTGAAATAAGGGTTATATCTCTTATTTGGTGAATTTGGAAGATATTCTGCTGACTTCCCTTCTAGCTCTATCTCATGAGGCTTCTTAGTATTATTATGCTCTCTTTTTGGAAGATTTGCCTCTAGATGAGGATGAGGAGAATATGATCCTTTCTTGTATTCCCTCTTTAGTTACTAATGTGATGAATGAGTCCCTCATGCAGCTAATTTCTTTGTCTGAATTGGAATAGGTTGATTTTGGGATGCACAAAGGTAAAGCCTCTGGTCCGGATGGTTTTCCTGTTGAACTTTATTAGGAATTTTAGGATATTATTAGTTTGGATTTTCTGGAAGTGGTTTGAGAATCCTAAGGTAGTAAACAAATGCTTTGGGCCTTGAATTCTACTTTCCTTGTTTTTATTCTTAAAAAGGAGGGTGCTGACCTGTTGGATTTTTTAGACCCATTTGCTAGTGTAATTTCATCTATAAAATTCTTACTAAGTTGATTGCAAAGAGGCTCAAAATTTGTCTTATGACTTTAATCCCAGATGAGCAAGGAGGTTTTGTGGCAAGTAAACAAATTTTAAGATGGCATTGTGATTGCTTCTAATGCCATTCACTCTATGGAGGTGTCTAAAGAAAGGTCTATGTTTATCAAATTGGATATGGTCAAAGCTTATGATAGAGTTAAATGGAACTTACTAGAAAAAAATCTCTTTGCTTTTAGTTTTAGTTAGGATGGGTCAGATGGACGATGAGTTGTGTTACTTCTGCTTCCTTCTTTGTTATTTTTAATGGTGATCCATTTGAGTTATTTGGAGCTTCTAGAGGTCTTCACTTGAGGGGTCCTCTTTCTCCATATTTTTTTATTCTTATGACAAAGGGCATGGATAGATTTATTAAGTCTCAGGTTTCTCATTGCTTGCTTCAGGGTTGGAGGTGGGGTCATTGGTTTCTTATGCTTTCTCATCTTTAGTTTGTGAATGATATTGCTCTGATAGGGGTTGCTTGTGTTTGAGAAGCTGAATATTTTAGATGGAATTTAGATATTCATTTGACTGCTTCAGGTCAGAAATTTAATGAGCATAAATATTCTATCTATTTTTTCAATACTTATGAGGCTATTCAGAGAAGAATTGCCAATATTTTGAGGTTCTGGATTGGCTCTCTTCCGTTGGTTAGCCTAGGTATCCCTCTTTCTTTTGGTAGGCTACCTCAATTGTATTGTCAGGATTCACTAAATACGTTACAATGAAAAGTTAATCATTAGACTCATAGATTGTTATCAATTACTTCTAGGATGACTCTTCTTCAATCCATGATATATGATCTTCCTATCTATAGGTTCTTTGCTTTGATGACCCTCTTTATTTTCTTAAAGAATTTGATTCTCTTTCTCGCCAATTCTTGTGCAGTGATAATTTTTATATTTGTAAATAAAGCCTTGTTAAGTGGGGTTTAGTGCATAAGCAAAAGAAGGAGGGGTGTCTTGGTATGATTTCTGCTATCTTGAATGGGAAAGCTCTAGCTACCAAATTATACTAGCATTGGTGTACCTGTCAAAATCTGTTTTGGGCTCATATTCTTACTCATAATTATCTTCAAGGAGTTAACTATTTGGATGTTCCTCGTTATGGTTTGGATGGAAGAGGATCTCTGATCTAGCATACTTTGAAAATTGGGACTCATCTTATCAAGAGAGGATTATTATAGATATGTAATAAGGGATCTAAAGCTCTCTTTCAGTGGGATTCTTTAGATGGTAATCATCCTATCCTTTCTATGTATCCACACCTCCAACCTCTTTATGATTTGTTTTCTACTATGGGTTGGGATAAAGTAGAACATTACAAGACTATTCAAAATTTAGGGGTGGGTGTTGGTTACGATGGGAAGGACCCCACTGAATGGCCTCCAGATGGATTAGAGAAGGGTCATAAGGAGTTGGCTCAGATTCTTGCTTCATGAGTGTAATTTCCTGATAGGGCGTGATATTCTAGCTTAGGGAAAAGATTCTTCTGCTAAGTATTATTTGCTTGCTGGTTACTTGGACTAGTAGATTTTTGGAGGGGAGGAATTATCTTGGTGGAAACACGTGTGGAATAAGTTTTCTTTACCTAAATGCAACTTTTGCATGTGTCTAATTGTCCAAAATAGTTGTCTTGGGATAATTTGTGCAATCTATTTTTCCAGGGCCCTTCTATGTGTGCTCTTTGTTGTAATAGTGAGGAATTTAATTTTCACCTCTTCTTTCAGTGCTCCTTCTCCAAGATAATTTGGAACCTCTAGTGGGGACTATTGAACCAAACCTATTGGCATGTTTCCTCTTTGGCTGAATTTTGGGCCCATTTGGGCACGCCTCCTATAAAGACTTCTCTTCTTCAAGTTGGTTGGGATATCAGTCCCTTTTTTATTATTTTGCATATTTGGTTAGAAAGGAATCATAGGAATTTTCATGGTGTTAGGATGGTTGTTCATAATTAATGGTGGAGAATTATTCATTCTCTTGGGGAGACTATCTTAGCAAAGTGTGACTTTGTTGGGGGTATGGATCTTGGGGATGTGGACATTTGTAATCAGTTCAATTTTTCTTTTCAGTGAAGTATTCCTTCTTTTGTGGGATAGTTTGTTGGGTAGATAATGAGAAATAAATGTCACCATCCTTTTCAGATAATTAATCAAGTTGGTTTCTAGTCCCCTCCTCCTCAGGGAGACTTGAAACTTAACATTGATTGTTCATCTTGAGGGAACCCTGACCATATTGGGGTGGGGTTGAACATGATAGCTAGAGATATTCAATTTATTATCTCATGGAGGATCTTGGCATCATGTATGTAGTGGAGCATAGTTGTGTTCTTGATTGGAAGTGGATTATATGTGAATCAGATTTCCAAGTGCTAGTGTCTTTACTTAATAAGCAATGGTTAGATGAGGTTAGCTGGCATTTAGCTGTGAGGATTAGGTAGATTCTTTGGTTGTGTAACTCCTTGGAATTTGTTACTTTTTGCCACATTCCTAGGGAGTGAAATGAAGTTGTTGATTGTTTGGCCAAATGGGCTTCTGATCATAGGCAGAGCCAGAATATAGTGGATAGGGGGCAATTATCCTAAAAAATGTCTCATTTGTTGGATAATTTAGTAGATGCTGAAAGAGTTATGTATTTTTTTCTCTACTAGGCATGTGGCCCTTCTAGCTTTGTATCTCTTTCTTTGATTGAATAAGTTTTTACCCTTTTAAACAGAAAAAAATATTGTCATTATGCAAATAGACTTATAATTATTACTAATGTAGAAAGCATTAAATAATTTTTTTTTTACCTCATAGATTATGTTAACTACTTGAGAATATCACACCATTCTCATTTGCGTGATATTCCTATTGTCCCCTCTGGAATGTGTTAGCATTAATGTCAAAGCACTAAGGTAATATGATGATGTTTCTCCTTTGTGTACATGGTTGATAAACTTCGATGTGGCATTGATTTGGTACTTTAGTTCTATGGTGAGGCATATTCATTATAATATTCCTTTCATCTCATACTCATTATTCATTGATTTGACATTAAAGGATATATTGTTCCTTTCAAAATCTTGTCACAAAGGTCTCTCATTGATCTTAGTCATATATGGGATAAGGTGATCAAGGTTGTGATAATATGCATATCTTTGGAAAGGTTTTACATGGTACATTTGTAAAGGTTTGATAAAAAAAAAACTTAAGGCATTAACATTTCTAATAAAATTGATAATAAAATGGAAAATAAATCCAATCTTAGACTTATAATGCTTATGAGATATATCATATCCAAAGCTCAGTTTTGGCAGTCATTATTATTATGTCATTTTGAAAAGAGCTATTTTGAGCTAGGGCACAAATTGTTAGGGTTTAATGACCTCAGTTATGATGACTTGTATTTTGATAGTGGTATTGTGACTATTTGAGATTGAACAGACTATTTGAGATTGAACAAATTACTTTGGGTGGTTACCAGAATAGAGTGATTATGTGGTGATAGGGTGGTACAGGAGCACCTAGTTGGGTTCATGCCTCCATGAGGCAATTTTGTCAATTTTTCTTTAATATTATGGTTTGATTATGTAATAATGTCTTTTAGACAATTTTTAACTTGTTTGTGTTGATTTTAAGTTTTAGGAGATAATTTTTGGTCCATATGGAAAATATTGTAAAAAGTTATCATGTTTGTCAAAATATTGCCATCCAACTTTGCATTTTTTGGTTGCATATGGAAGTTGAATGGTCAAGTCATTAAAAAGTTAGTTGTAACTGATGATTGATGATTGGAAAAGGCTTAAATATGCCTTGAAGGTTCATGGAAAAGGTTGTTGATTTTTTGGTGATCAAATCATATCAAACATACTCTATTTTTTTGTGTTTTTGATGTTGCAGCAGCTTGAGCGACTTTGTACGACTTGTAGATGATGCAAAATTTGTAGGGTATATTTTAATATTTTGGAGGTTTTAGGAGTAGAGCATGGTGTTTGGATCAAGTCTGAGGTAGCCCTAGCCTAATATCTCTATGTTTTAGGCTTAGAAAGACTAGGTAGACATAGGGTTTTCCAATTTGGTGAATTGGCGTTGGTTCAATATGGTGAACTTGGTGATTTCAAATCCCACGTAACATTCACAAGGCTCAGGAGTGGACTTTAGAAGTTTGGGAGGAGATAAATACTAGGTTGCTTTGTAAAAACATGCCCAATTAGCCCTAGTTATAGAAATACTAGTGAAATTTTGAATGTTTCGTTCTGAAACAACCCCACCTGAAAATTGGATACATTGTGAAGTGGATGAATGGGTATCTGAAATGGTTTTTGTTTTGTACGTATGAGGTCTACAAAGAAAGTTAAACTCTAACAGACTCGTTTGAATGGCTACTAGGTAGTAGGCCTAATTGTGAACCAGCCACCATAGACACATGCTCAAGTTTCATTTTGAAGGCTTGTTTGAGTTAGTTGGGAGGTAATTATCTTTTCTATACATAAAATTGGTATGAAAGCTTAGGTTTGATTAGTGGAAACAAAGTTTTGTTCTTTGTGTTAGAGAAAGAGAAAGATGCCTCCCAAAATAATTGCTAGAGGAGTGAATTAAAAGAAAAACATGCAAGGGAGTTAAGACAAGTAAAGGAGTCTCAAGAATCTATTATATCCAGAATTGCAAAACTTAAATCCAACTAAAGGAGAGGTGTGGTCACCACAGATTAAAGTGACCAAGATCAAATAAAAGGGGGTGAGGATGAAAACCCTGAAAGAGGAGTCTAAGGTGATGAGGAAGAATTGGACCCTAAGGAATTGAGAATGGTTAAGATTCTAAAGATTGTTAAAGGAGGCACTCCTAAGGTGAATATGGAATTACCCATGTATGGTGGGAAATTGGATAGTAAAGAGGTGCTAAGTTGGATTGATGCACTTGACTATTGGCATTTTTGATGTTTATGTTGTGATTGTCATTAATGGACACACACTTGTATTGAGATCCCCTTTGTATGTATTATAGTCTTTAGACTAATGATTTTGTAGAATGTGTTTCCCGGTCTGAAGTGGCATGATGACCCCAAGTGGTTCGTGGATCTCAACCAGTACAATGGAGCAATGTGGCACAACACATTCTTACCAGTTTTCATTTTTGCCAAATTGGCAACTGGCATTTTGTATGAACCGGTAATACTCTGTGATGAGTTACCAACCGGCATTTTGTGATGAGTTACCAACCCACCCATTGATTGACGGTGCAGATACACTGACGATGCTTTTTGTGTCATGTTACTGAGTATGTCTAGATTCATTGAACCTAGGAAATTGCAATGTAATCCTATTGGACCGACATGAAGTCAGATTCCTTTAAAAGGACATCATGTCTAGGGTTTTGAGTTGTTGTTGCTGTTGTTGAAAGCGTTTATGTTGTGGCTACGGTTTAAGGTGATTGTGGAGTTGTTGTAAGAGAGATCTTATCAGAGAAGATCAAGTTGTAAGTAGTAAGAGATAGAGAAGACTGAAGTAATGCTGAAGTGTGTTAGCAGTGAACTATACTAGATCTAATCAAGCAGTCTATGCTATAAGATAGATCAAACACTTGTTGATTACTCAAATATTTGACAAGTCTATAGCCCTTAACTGGGTAGGCCTCAAAGCCTTTGTAAAATCCTCTAACAAGGTGGTTCACTTGAGTGAATCTGAAATCCTCTAACAAGGTAGTCTTTAATCGGACTTATCTCCTAACAGAGATTGAGATTCCTAACAGGATCTATTCTGGTGAAGAACATTGTAAGACCTTAACTAGTCTAGTTTCTATTCTACAGATAGTGACTTGTGAGTTCCATTTCATCGTGGATTTTCCCAGTTGGGTTTCCACGTCAAATATCTTGTGTTGTGGTTGTATTACTTTTGTGGGTGATTGCTTTATTCACATTTTGGTTTGCATGTGTGGTAACTAGTCTGTCTATTAGACTATTTTACTGGTTTATCTTCAGACTGTGTAAGTGTCTAAGTACAAAGATTTTTGGCATACTAATTCACCCCCCCCTCTTAGTAATCATCAATTGTATCAGAGCCTACCTTTCTATAAGTTCAACCACTTGGAAAGAGATATGGGGGAATACACCTTGAGGGAACTTACTCAATGGCTCACTCAGTCTAAGCAAGCCTATGATGATCTTATGGTCAAATACAAGGCATCTCAAGAAAAAAGGAGAGAACATGTAGAGAAGTTGATGGAGCTATTTGAAAGTAGTTCTAAAGATGAAGCTAACATGGAAGCCATGATTGCAGAAGTGAACAAGCTAAATGATTCAAACTCCAATCTGAGAAAGGAGTTGGAAGGACTAACTATCTAGTTTAGTCAAGAGCTTGAGAACCGTAGGAAAGTTGAAGATCGGATAAAGGATAGAGATCATGAGATCTCCAAATTGAAACAAGAGATTAGTGCACTGACTGCTCACCTTCATGAGAGCAGGATGGAAAAGGAAGACATGCAAGGTGAACTAAACATAGCCATCTCTGAAAATGCAAGTCTAATGGAGACAAATACTACTATTTCCAAAGAACTCTCTGAGTCAAAGGAAATACTTGCTAGGTTTGGCAAAAGTACTATTAAGCTAGAGCAAAAGCTGAGTCATCGAGATCGGCAAAGAATACCAATGGTCTTGGTTTCTCTAGACATGAGGAAGGAGAATCCTTAGGAACAAATGTTGAAGCATCAAAGAAGAAATCGGCACTCAAAGGAAAAGGTAAGCAAAAATTCAAACCTATTTGCTTTAACTGTCTTAAAGAAGGACATGCTGCCAATGTATGTAGGAGCAAAGCCTACAATAATTTTCCATATTTTATCAACAATGTACCTAGATCCAATAAGTTCAATGGTCATTGTTATGCAGGCAACAAGTTTGGGCATAGAGCATCTGAATGCAGGTCTGTCTAGAATCTTTTGTAAACCAGAACCCCAACTAGTTCAATGCCTACAATTATCAGTCAAGCAACAACGGTTATCAACCAGCAATCGGATGGAGAGCAAATTGTTGGATTTTTCATGGACATGGACATACTACGGCTACATGTAGAAGGAAGAATGGAAATGTGAACAATGGACCTTGGAGAGCACGTGGATTGGTTTGCTATCACTGCAACAAACTAGGTCACATTGCAAGATTTTGTAGAAGCAGAAAGAGTATATCTGATGATATACCAATCACTCAAAAAGGAGAAGTTGATGTTGAAAAAGTTCAAGCGGACATGAACAAAACCTAGAGGAAGAAACCAACAATGTTGGAAGAGGAACCGGTTTCTGCACCTAGTGTGGAAATATCAGAACCGGCAAACTAAGCTCCAAAGAAGCTTAGAGGGAGCAAACAGCAAAATAATTGTGAACCCCTAGTTACACCGGTAAAAGACCTTAACAGGTATGTGATACCTGTCGCCTGGCAGAAGACCGAAAATGGTAAAAGAGGCAAATTAGGGTTTGTTCCCTAATAATGGAGCATTAATGGCAGCAGGTGAGAGACGTGTATAAAAGCCTATTTCAAATCATTTCTCACTATTTGTTTTCGAGCGAAGAAAAGTTTTCAAGTGCAGAGCAAAGAAAACATGATTTGAGCTAAGATTTCAAGAAATTGATAAACCTTGAAGGAGATTCAAATCCAATTTGCAAGCGGTAGTGGAGAACTCAAAGTGGTGATTTGGAAACCGATGAAGAGTGAAGTGAAGCAAAATTAGGACGCCCTAAATTCGCGTTGTAAAGGTACTTTTTGTGTTCTTGAAAATATTCAACAATGGCTTCTGCATCTCATACCAGTTCTAGTACATCCATTGAGTTGGAAAGTTTTATTCAGAGGAAGTCCAAATATAATGCCTTATCACAAGTTCTGGTTGGAGTCATAGTTGAAGAAGGAATTTTTGATTATATTGATTACAAAATAGAAGACCTAGGGTCTTTAGTTATTCACACCCAGTTAGGTCTATTTTGCGGTAAGGACAAAAAGATCAAACTAGAGTTTAGTATCTTAGAGAAGAAGAAACTCCATAATGCAGTATATTTTCTAGAAGATTTTACAGAGGATCACATCAGGATCATTTTGAGTAGAGTCCACGGTGACAAGATGTACCTAGAGAGGATGCATTATATTACACCTCAGGCAATTCATGCAGTCACCAATTTTTGCAACAGAGGGGAAGTGCTAGCCCTAAGAATGGTAAGCAAAACCGAAATGGCCAAGCTCATCGGTTCAACAAGTGACTCACGGGGTATGACAGTTAATCCTATCAAGGATGATCTGGTGAAATACGCCTACATGGTGATAGGCTACAGAACGTTTTTAGCCAGCAGGATCAATTTTGTATCTACTGCAGCAGTAAATGCCACTTACCGGATGATTAAAGAGGATGCATCTTTTGACTTATGCACCGCTATGCAGAGGCAACTCCTGTTGAATCTAAAGGTGGTCAAATAGGACAACGCGCTAAGGTTTAAGTTTGGACAACTACTGATAGGGTTTTTCTTCTATTTCCAAGGCTACTTTCTTGGAGTAGGAGATGTCTAGTGGTCTCTTGACCAACCGGTAACCAAGCAGATTAAGGAAAGCATACAATCCATTGGAACCAGTTACCCTGAAGTACTGAACAAATATTTTGATGAGTTCAGAAGAAAGATGAGTCAAAGGGTAAGAATCTCAGGTGATATAGTAAAGAAATATGAAGACGAGCCTAGAATGGAGGAAGTGGAGCCAATGGGCTATGAAGTTATGTATGATATGCTGGAAAGGTATGCCTCAACCCTTATTGCCTCACCTCTTGATCCAAAGGCTAAAAGGACTGGAACCTACTTGGAGAGGATTGCACCAGCTAAAGAGCCATTGGTTAAGAAAGGAAAAGAACTGGCAGCAAAGAAAGCCAAAGCAGTGCCTACAACATCGACACTGGCTACCACTGCAACTCCAAGAGTGACCAAGTGGTCACCGAAAAAGAAGCAACTGAAAGTAACACCGGCAAAAGTCTTTGAAAGAAAAAGGATGATGAAGATAAATGAACCAAACTCCGAAGAAACTGAGTCTGATGAAAAGCCAAAGAAGGCCAGATAGACAAAGAAGATGAAGAAGAATGAACCGGCAGCATCCGCACCGGTAAATATTGACATCTCCTCATACAAACCTTTGACACATTTTCAAAGGACAGTTAAGAATATTAGGAGAAAATTGCTTCATGATTTAATAGATTATTATGATGATTTTAGTGATGAGGAAAAGGAAGAAGTATTACAGGAAATCATCATTTATTTGTGTAAAAATGATCGGTCTCCATCAAAGATTAAATCTCAGACACTGAATTCTTTATTTAAAGAATTAGATAACAAATGGTGCATTGCCATTGAAAAAGAACAGGAGATTAGGGAGAAAGTCTTTACACAGTACTTTCCTGACCTCTCAAATTCAGAATTATTTGATGTCCTAGATCAAAATAAAGGTCTCTTCTTCACAAGGAGAAGAAGACACTAGCTATTGCAGGGAAAAATTGATGATGTTGAAAAAGACACTCACCGGCATATTAATCATGTTGTTCTAGCTCACAAAGAAAAAATGGCTAACCTCCAAGCAGAAAAAGAATCGGTTATTTCCAAACCGGATGAAGGCTTTGATGAAGAAGGAAACTTGGTTGAAGAACCAATCGACACTATTGATGTCAATGCACTGGACACAGAAGATGTCACTCAGGACATACCTTTTGGGGAAACAAAACAAGGGCAACAAGCAGAACAGGGCAGTGAGCAAGCCAAGGACACATAGGAAGTGGCTAAGGAACAAACAAAGAAGAAGAAGAGGGATGAAGATGAGAAAAAAAAGGAAGAGGAAGAAAAGAGAAAGAAGGAAGAGGAAGAAAAGAAGAAGAAGGAAGAGGAAGCAAAGAAGAAGGAAGAAGAAGAAAAGAAGAAGAAGGAAGAGGAAGAGAAAGAAGAAGAGAAGAGGAAGGAAACATAGAGGAAAAAGAAAGCAGAGGAAGACAAGGCACAAGAACAAAAGCAGGAAGCTGAGAAAAAGAAGAAGGAAGAAGTAGGCAAGGTAGCTGAAGCAATGAAAGAGCACATAGATGGAGACCCCTAAGGCAACTGGGAGCCAAGCCAAACCAGCTGATATCTCGAGTCCTATTGATCTCTAGTCTGCAAGTGAGTCAGAGCTCATGCAGAGCATCAAGGTTGCCCAAGAGTGCCTTGCAATCATACGAAGGAAAAAGGAGCAAGATTTCATTCAAGCTGCTATAGACACCATTACTAGCTTGATCCCTGGTACCAATCTTCCTAACACTGAATCATCACTAGCATAGCTCAAACTACTATGTACTATAGTGGATGATCAGGTGTAGAGCCTAGAAGAAGCAGCTGAGGCTAATGTCAAGAAAGAGCACCAAAAGGCTCTTAACGTTTCTCTAGTGAAAAAGATGAATGAGCTTAGGACTGAACTACTGAAAGACCAAAATGACATAAGGAATGTCTTGGATGAGGGAAACTTGCTACTAACCAAAATCTGTCAACCTCATCTGTTCTGCGATGATGTGCTAGCCAAGAAGCAAAAGCTTCAAATGGACTTATAGTCCTACTTGGGCACATTTAAGACACCTTATGATTCCTTTGCAACATATGGGCAAACCGTTCACCGGTTCTAGATCCAGTCAGCCAAGATGGAGCAAGAGATCAGTACACGGTCTAGGGATTTGCAGGAGCTTCAACTGGTTTTACTTCCATGACTGCAAATTCTTCATAAGTTTTATCTGAACCTGGATGCCCTAATAGTCACGCAGGAACTGAGCATAGTTTATGCCATGGAGGAACAAGTATCCCAAATGCAAACAAAAAAAGAAGTGGCAACCTCCCTACTTGAGTCCTGGTCTCTATCCATGAAACAATTTTTGTAGGACTATAAATCGGTTTTTGACAAGTATTATTCATTATTGTCATAAACTTTTTTATATATATATGGAAATAGGGTTGTTTAGCGATACTTTGTCATTGTTGGCAAAGGGGGAGAAGTATCTATTTTTGGTTTGAAAATTTTGATCTTCTGATATAGGGGGAGAAGTACTCTATCTATTTTGAAGACAAATAGGGTGAAGCATCTGTTTTTGAAATTTTGATATATGTTTTGATATATGCTATATCCTTTGATGTCTCAATGATTATGCTCTGTATGCAAAATTGCTATACACTATGTTGATTAAGGGATGGTGTATATGCTTAGGGGGAGCAATTTTGTCAATCGCAACTTTTTGTTGTAAAACACTTAGATGTCAAAATTTTACTTTCCTAAGTGTTTCCATCAATGCCAAAGGGGGAGATTGTTGGAATTTTTTATGTTTATGTTTTGATTGTCATTGATGGACACACACTTGTATTGAGATCCCCTTTGTATGTATGAGCTAGAGCTCAACCGATATGTGTTCCAACCGGTATGTTGTATTCTAGTCTTTAGACTAATGATTTTGCATAATGTGTTTCCCAGTCTGAAGTGGCATGACGACCCCAAGTGATTTGTGGATCTCAACCTGTACAAGGGAGAAAAGCGGCACAACACATTCTTACCAGTCTTCATTTTTCCCAAACCTCCAACCGGTATTTTTTATGAACCGGTAATACTCTGTGATGAGTTACCAACCCACCAATTGATTGATGGTGCCAACACACTGACGGTGCTTTTTGTGTCGTGTTACTGAGTATGTCTAGATTCATTGAACCTAGGAAATTGCAATGTAATCCTATTGGACTGACATGAAATCATATTCCTTTAAAAGGACATCATGTCTAGGGTTTTGAGTTGTTGTTGTTGTTGAAAGGGTTTATGTTGTGGCTAGGGTTTAAGGTGATTGTGGAGTTGTTGTAAGAGCGATCTTATGTGAGAAGATCGAGTTGTAAGCAGAAAGTGATAGAGAAGACCAAAGTAATGTTGAAGTGCGTTAGCAGTGAACTATAGTGGATCTAATCAAGTAGTCTTTGCTATAAGATAGATCAAACACTTGTTGGTTACTCACATCTTTGACAAGTCTATAGCCCTTAACCGGGTAGGCCTCAAAGCCTTTGTAAAATCCTCTAACAAGGTGGTTCACTTGAGTGAATCTAAAATCCTCTAACAAGGTAGTCTTTAATCGGACTTATCTCCTAACAGAGATTGAGATTCCTAACAGGATCTATTCTGGTGAAGAACATTGTAAGACCTTAACCAGTCTGACCTTAATCGATCCAGTTTCTATTCTGCAGATAGTGACTTGTGAGTTCCATCTCACCGTGGTTTTTCCCAATTGGGTTTCCACATCAAATATCTTATGTTATGGTTGTATTGCTTTTGTGGGTGAATGCTTTATTCGCATTTTGGTTTGCATGTGTGGTAACCGGTCTGTCTGTTAGACTATTTTACCGGTTTATCTTTAGACTATGTAAGTGGTTAAGTACAGAGATTTTTGGCATACTAATTCATCCCCACCTCTTAGTATTCATCACTTGACAACTACTTTGAGTATGAGAACATAGTAGAAGAACAAAGGGTGAAATTTAGTAAAACAAAGTTGAAAGGCCTTTCCTCAACTTTATGGAATTATGTGCAAAAAGAGAGAGTGAATAAGGGAAAAGCAAAATTCAATTCATGGGATAGGATGGTGTCTAAAGTTAAGGGACAATTTCTACCTAGTGACTATTCAATTCAAACCTTTAAAAATCTTTAAAATAGCAAACAAAAAGAGATCGATGTCATGTCTTACACATAGAACTTTCATAAGTTGAGCATTAGAGAAGGTCATTTTGAGGATGAAGTTGAGAATATAGAAAAGTTTATAAATGGGTTAAGGTTAAATATCACAAATTTATTGTGTCTTGCCAACTTTAGAATGATGGAAGAGTGCTTTTAATTGACTATTAGGGGATAAGAGAATTTGAAAAGAAGGCAGGAAAAACAAAATAGGGGTAGAGGTAGCAATATCAGGGGAAGATTCATTTTCTACTTCACGGAACTCCTATGAAAGTCAAGAAGATACAAGAAAGGACAAACACCAAGGTGGTGATCAAAGAGGTGGATTTAGAGGAGGTAGATCAGGCTTTAGAGGTAGATTTGGTGGTCAAAAAAGATGTTCTAATGCATTCATAGGAATTTTCTATCAATGTAACAAGTTTGGCCACCAAGAATGGCAATGTAATGAAGGAAAGGCTTCTACCTCACATGGAGGAGAAAGAAGAAATAAATTGGTGCAAGAAGAGGACAATGGGACTGTAAACTCTCTATCACAACATGCTACTCTAGAAGTTGGTGAATAACTAATGGTAAGGAGAACTCTCATAAAAGAACCAATAGAGAAGGAGCCATCACAAAGGAAGACGCTCTTCAAAACAACATGTAAATGCTTGGGTAAGGTTTGTAAAGTTGTAATTGATTTAGGGAGTACAAATAATTTGGTTTCAGTTGAGATGGTTGATAAACTTATGTTGCCTAGAATACCACATGCTACTCCTTAAAATGTCTCTTGGTTAAATGAGGGTCAATATGTTCTAGTAAATGAACAAAGTTGGGTGGAATTCATCATAGAAGGGTATAAGGATAGAATTTTATGTGATGTATTACCCATGGATGTATACCATTTGTGTGATGGAGGTCTTGGCAATTTGATAAGAATGCTATGGATGATGGTAGAAGGAATACCTTTGAGATAGAAAAGGATGGAATAAATTATACCTTGACACCCTTGAAAGAAGAGGATAAAGGACAAACCGAGAAAGCCAATGTGATGAGGGTAGGTTAGAAAGAGTTTATAAAGGTATATGAAGAGGAAAACATAGACATTGCAGCCACTACTAAACATGAAGACACTATGACAACAACCATGAAGAATGATGTGACTTTGGAGGGAAATGATATTGAGTTAAAGTTCAACGATGAATTAATTTTGTAGGTTCAATATGGGCTTAAAGGGAATGTTGTTTTAATGATGGAAGAGGTCCTCTATTCATTGTTTTCAAAAGGGTATTTTGATCATTCTGTCATATTAGAGATTGGTATACCTGAGCAAGAAATAGACATAGGGGAAAAACATTATATGGAAGAGCTATAAAGGAAAGGTGATGAGATCAAAGCAAAACTACAAGGGAAAAAAGAAAGTTCAAGCATGCACCAAAGGTAAAGAAGAAGGAGGTTAATTCCAAGGTAGGAGGAGATATGGTTGTAGGTGATGATGCAGACTTAACATCATTCTCGGGTGGAGGATAGGCTAAAGGTCATCCATCAAGTAGGTCTCTGCAGTTGAAGCATTACCAAGATACAAAAGAGTTCAACAAGACAAGTGATGATCCATATTTTTAGTTTTTGGTCCATTGGAAGGGTTTACCAGGTGGAGAAAACACTTGGAGGTCAGAGAATCACATGGTCAAACATGTACCTACCTTGCAACACTATCCTCAAGGATAATGAGTGAATTTTGCCTGGGGAGTATGGTGCAAGAGCACCTAGTTGGGTTTATGCCTCCATGAGGCAAATTTGTCAATTTTTCTTTAATATTGTAGTTTGATAATATAACAAGGTCTTTTAGACTATTTTTAACTTGTTTGTGTTGTATTTGAGTCTTAGGAGGTCTTTTTTGTTCCATATGGCAAATATTGTAAAAAGTTGTCATGTTTGTCAAAATATTGCCATGCAACTTTGCATTTTTTGGTTGCATATGGAAGTTGAATGGTCAAATAATTAAAATGTTAGTTGTAACTAATTATTGTTGGCTTAAAAAGGCTTAAATGTTCCTTGTAAGGTTCATAGACAAGGTGTTTCATGTTTTGGTGATCAAATCATATCAAACATACTCCATTTTCTGTGTTTTTTCTTTTGTTTTTGTTGTTGCAGCAACTTGTGCAGCTTTGTACAAATTATATATGATGTAAAACTTTTTTTTTTGATGGTACCATAAATATACTATTATTTACGATTGGTTTGGTCCATTTTTGTTAAGACTTGTGGAAGTTAGAGCAATTTTATCGAAAACAGTAAAAAACCCTAAGTTTTGAGGGTTTGAGAGGAGAAAACTTATTTTGAAGCCCATTCCACATTTGGAAAACTCTCAAACTTGATGTAATGGAGTTATTTATGGTTTATTTTAATATTTTTCAGGTTGTAGTAGCATAGCAAGGTGTTTGTGTCAAGTTTGAGGTAGCCCTAGCCTTATATCTCTATGTTTTAGGCATAGAAAGACTCGGTAGACATGTAGGGTTTTACAATTTGGTGAATTGGTGTTGGTTCCAAATAATGAAATTGGTCATTTCAGACCCCATATGACATGCCCAAGGCTCAAGAGTTGAATTTAAAAAATTGGGAGGAGATAAAGACTAGGTTGCTTTGTAAAATAGGCCTAATCAACCCTAGTTGCCGAAATAGGAGTCAATTTTTTAGGCTTTCATTCTAAAACAACCCTACCTTTAAATTGGATATGTTGTGAAGTGGCAAAATGGGTATCTAAAACTATTTTTTCTGGTGCAAATGAGGTCTACAATGAAAGTTATGCTCTATTAGACACGTTTGAAGGGCTACTAGGCGGTAGGCCTAATTGTGAAGCAACCACCATTGACACATGCTCAAGTTCAATTTTGAAAGTTTGTTTGAGTTAGTTGGAAGGTAATTATATTTTCTCTATATCGTAGGGTAGCATCAAGTGGTTTGCAATTTTTTTAGATGAATCTCTTGTAATCTAATTCCTTATCTTTGTGGTTTTTTTTTGTTTCAACTAGAAATCGTAAAAGGGTTTTTTTTTGTTAAGTGCTTCTTTCTTTTCATTGTTTATCTTTGATCTATTAATAATTTTTAGTTATATTTCTTGGCTTTGTATAAATCCTTGTCTAGTTTCTTCTTTTGTTGGGCTCATAATCTAAGTCTATGATTGTAACTAGTCGAGTATTACAACTTACAAGTTGTTTTTGTTAACTCATCTTTGAGTTCTTGATTAAACCTTTGTCACTTTTATGTGCTTATGTCAAAATTTGTGAACCCTAGTATGGGCATGATGATTCCAGTTCCAAGAGGAGGCACGCTATTTTTTTGTTAATTAAGACAAAGTGTTAAGGGATCGAGTGTGGTTAAGTTTACAGTTTTGAATCCTAGTTCTTTTTTTTGTTATGGATATTCATGTATTTATGATTCTTGTGGGTTAAAGGTTTGTAAACCTAGCTTGGATTAGCATGCATTTTATTATGTAATAACTTTAGTAATTCTTTTGAGCTGAGTATGGATGTAGTTAGTAGATAACAGTTTTTTTCAATTTTAGCATATTACATTATGTTATTTGTTAAGGATAGTTATGAGGAAGACAATTTTCTTTCTGTTCAAGGACATTGAACACTTTATATCATACATTGAAGACATTCAGAGGTGTTTGTTAATAAAAAAGAAAAAAATCTTCTTGTTGTTTCATACTTTGTATAAAATCATTATTCTCAGTGTTGTAACTAGCATTATTGCTCATGTTACATCTATATCTGAAAGCATTTTTGAGGTAGTTTGTAAAGAACTTGTAGTGTATTGAAAAATAGTTTTATACTCTATATCACTGTGTCTTCTAAATATATGCACAGTGGTTTATATTACCTACACTTTTATTTTTGAAACTCAAGTGATGTGTGTTCAAAAAATATTGTAAAAGGAAACAAAGATGATACTCTATATGTGAATTGAAAACAATGTTTAAGAAATGATGATGTATAGCCAATGAGGCATCTAAAATCTATCAGAGAGATAGTACTGTCAGTTACACATATCATTCATCTAGTTAGGCATTAGTAAATAGGAAGCTTTAGATTAAGCCAATGGGGCATTTACAAGTGTTTTTTATTTTCCACTCATGAAATTTTTTGTGTCAAATTTTGTGGTTGTATGAATCATTTGTCTTTATTTCATTTTAGTTGTTTTTTCTCTTTATGATTAGTCAAATAAATCAAAACAGGTTAATTGAGTTGATTAGATTTTCTGAGCACTGATTCACCCTCATTCTCAGTTCTCTTTGTACTCCAACAATTCCAAGATAGCTAACTAAAACTTAAACTATTTGATGAATAGAGAAATGATAGGTATAAGCATTATCCTTTACATGTGCCATGATCTCCATCTCAAATCTTCTTATTTTTCATATAATTGTTTGGAACAATTCATTATGATATTATTAAAGATATAAACTTACCTTATTATTTAAAATAACTATATGACATCAAAAATATTTTGTTTATAAAAAATTAATAAAGTTTTAACTTACATTATATCTATATACAATTTAATGAATATTGGTACTGTTTTACTATCACTTACTATGTGTAAATGTTGAATGATCCTTCCATAATTGTTGTATTAGTTGATATAGCAACAAATGTTAAGATTGCTGACACGATATATAATGGATAATAATGGATGATACCTTCTTAATACAAATACTACAAATGTTAAATAATGGCACGGCATTAAGACTCCCTTTTTGGTGCTTGGTAGTGGTTGTAATGAGCTGTCTTACATCGATATATCCGGAGTCTTATACAAATAAGTGTCTATCAGCCATCAGACAACATTTTGGTGGACATGCTGGTTTTATGACTAGCAATCAGTGACTGCAGTCCATGACTTATTATAGTCTATCTTACAGATAGAGAAAAACTAGTCTATGATATGGATAGATAGATAGCTAAAACATATAAATATATATTACCAAAGGAAACGTCTATTCGTTGTAGCCATCAATTGGGTTTCCTGCAATTCTTTCGGATCTCTCCTTTGCTACCAGTAAGAGGACTTATGTTTCCCATTTTCACCATGGCAGCTGCAAAGTCTTTGAAGAAGATGTCCTGATTGGTACTGTAAAGAGTCACTAGATAAGTAGCAGAACCGTTATTAAAAAGCTGCTGATCAGAGTGTAAAAGTCCTTTCTGACTTATGAGATTTTTGTAGTACTTGTTGTCAAAAGTGGTTGGAGTCTCCAGATCCAAGGGTGAAATGTTGTTATCACCACCTTTCTTTGGGCACTTTGATTTCAGAGAAGCAGAGAATGCATTGTCAATATTCGATTCATTGTAGATTCGAGCTCTAAAAGAAGTGCACCGAGATTGACCAATAGTATGACAACCTGAAAAATGAATGTTGGTTAAAATAAGCAGGATATATAGTTCGAAGACAGTAATTGTGGTGGAACAACTATCAGGAAACAAGAACGAATTACCGGAAAGAACAATCATATCCTTGGTAGAAAGACCCTTTGTGCTAAAAGATGAGACGAGTCGGCTGAAATTTGAGGTGGGAGGAGGAATACTGCTATTTGCAGCTCTAAGACTTGCGGTTCTGGAGTCTCTCCTTCCCAGCTGCACAGTCCATGTTGGCCCTCCCATCTTGGAAATAAATTTAGAAAAGGTTATATTAAGTATACATAACTATAGAAACTTATTTAAGTGTATTGATATTTCTCAGCGCGTTAGAGGAAGAATAGGGAATTACTTCGACAACTGAATCACGAGTAGCAATGGCCAAAATGTCAGCACAAGACACAACTCCACTGCAGACTGCCTCGACTTTCCTCTTAATGGTGTCCATCACCTGGAATCCTCTAGCTGAATTAATATTGGGCTGTGCTTTCTTTTCTCCTTTCAAAGTCGGGGAGTCATCCAAAAGAACAGACCCATCGCAGCCCTGTAATACAAGAATGCATTTAACAGTAAATATGCAAATCACCCTTCAAAATCATCATAGTCAAGAAAACCTTGTGCATGAACATAGAACTAATAAAAGTAGTGGAATGCAAAGCACGATTACAGAATTAAGAACTGAAACTTCCTATCTTGCAAAACAAAGGCTCATCAGAAAATTTCAACATATTCCATATTTTGAAAGATAGAATATGAAAGGTGTCCGGTGCTACTTAATTTGGGTTCTGAGAAGTGTGATCAGTATTGGTATAGTGCGTTGCGGTTGTTGTCATCAAAATTCAGACCCACATAATATTATTGTTAAACCTTCATAGTGAAGATGATAATTCTAGATAGAAAACATTTATTTTTTGAAAAATGAAAAACTTATCCATGAGAAAACAAAGTGGAAAATCTCAATTCAACTTGAGAAATTAAGGTACGTCTGTCCTAGAACATTCAAATAAGAGGGCATACAATTTGCGGTGTAAAAAATAATTCAGGAGTCAGAAGATATTGCAATAATAACCTATGATTCAAATATAACAGAAACACTGAAAATATTTTCAAGCAAGCTTGAAGAATTTATTTGTAATTGAGAAATTTGAAGAAACAATCCTCCGAACAGTTCAATGTCCTAAGATTGGGCTGCAATAGAAGAATAATGAGGAAAAACTTGCTTGAACTTCTTACATTAACGAAACAGTCATGGAAGTGAAGACGCGTGAGAGACGCAGCCATTCGTTTCTCCTTGGCGACAGCCTGTTTCACTGCAGACTTAACAGTTGACAAGAGATTGGGACAAGACGTACTGTAGTATGTTGGGCTAAGCTGGCCATATACAACACACATACATAACCCTAAAGTAATACATGGAAGAAATGAGTAAGACGATCTCATTGATGGGAACTGAGACATATTTATCTTGAAAATAATTTGCTCACCCCCAAACGATAGTCAATTGTAGATTAAACAAGCAAATCTGTGTAGCTTCGAGTAAGGATTGAGGGATTTTTATAATTGAACATAACTGTGTTCATAGGTCTTATGTCATCACGAAGATAATAAATACGTTAACATAATATGTAGTATACTGACCTTGGGATGATATAGCTAAACATTTGTAAATTGAAGCGACACTTTAAAACTTCAACAGACCCCGGAGGTATCGATGTCATGTTTGCATGTTAGACTATTCACCTGGCTATTTTCTTTATATAGAAGCTTTTATGGGGAAAAAAACATAATGTTCCTAACATATCTATAATGATAAATAAGAATTTGATCTGGTTATAATATCTATTTTATGTTTTTGATTAAAATAAGTAAAGAAATGACTTCGAATCAATCACAAACTTGAATAAAAAACTATCAAAAAACATTGTTACAAAGACACAAGAGAAAGTTTTGCAAGATATAATTGAAATAGTAAAATATATATTTTATGTTTTTGATTAAATAAAGTGGGGAAATGCCTCAACCCTTTACTAATCTATCACCAACAATCAAAAAACTGAATTGGAATAAAATAAATAACAAAAAACAACAAAACAATCAATGCAACCAATAGAGAAACAATAGAGCTGGAGCCAAAAAAGAGTAACATTCTATTTTGAAATAGAATTTTAGGACTATATATTCCCCACCCTAACTTGAGAAGATGACTTATTCAAGGGAGATTCCTTTCTACATTGAACAATTGTCTAGGTAGATCCATTAGTAAAATCAAAACAATTTTGATCCTTAGAAAAGGCTCCGTCATTAGAGTACAATTATAAGGAGCAACATTATTAGGGAAAAGAACAATACCACCAAAAGTAGCAAAAGAAACACTAATACCATTGTCATTCTTAGGAACTATGTTTGTAGCATTTAACTAGCAAGCATTCGCTAGAGAAACAATATAAGAAACTCTACTTTAACAACATTAGTCATTTTGTTGTCAATTGGAGCAAAAACAAAGGAAGATCTGTAGACAACATCTATTATGTTGTTGTCAAGAGCAAATTTAAATTGGCAAACAATATCAACAGTTAAATCTATAATAGAATGGAGATGAGCAAAATTCACAAGCACTATTGCTAAACCAGGAGGAGAGAAAACATGAATACTCAAAAATAGCATAAAGGAAAATAGTAAGGTGGTCATTAACAACATTCTTTCACTAGGTTGAAGAAGACTACCTAAGAGAACTATGTGAACATATTAAGGCCAAACGCTTGATAGCAGAACAATACTTGCAACAAAAGAGGATACCCTCGCAGTCCACAATTTTGCACCAAGATCTATCATTAACTTGTCAGAAAATATTATCCAAACGAGCTTTAGATAGATCAATCTCAATGAGAACATAGACATAACATAGACAATATATATATTATGTTATTCTCAATCAATGAAGAATATTCAAATCGAACACATTTTTCTATTGACTAGTACGATAGCTTATGAGTGTAGATTATTTTCATAAAGCTATGAATTGAAATATTTAATTTATTTATCCCTTATTTAATGAATCTTTTACTTTAAAGATTTTATTGGGTTACTTATATAGGACATTCAACTTTGGTTTAGTGTAAACAGTTGGTATTTTTTAGTGTTAGTTATGTAAATGTCTGATATAGATGTTCTCAATTTTTTGTCAATCTTATTTCTATGAAGTTTTAAATACAACACATTGACTACTAATTCTTAATCTTTAGTACAATGGTCAAAAGAAAATTATTACCAATAAAAGTAGGAGAGCTATTTATCATGTTTTCATATAGATGAATTATAAAATTGCTATTGATTATTACATTGATGGGGTGTGAAAAATAGAATTGAATGTTCTCACTATAAAGGTATTTTCTTATTAAAAACTAAAGACTATTCAAGACAAATCATGCAAAAAAATAATAATAATAATAGTTTATAAATAAAAACATATAATATATGCATTTGTTTTAAACTATATAAAGTTAAAATTTATATACTGACACAAACATTCCATTTTTTTTCTTCTTAGAATACACTTTAGATTAGGTTTCAAAAAGTTTACATATTTAGTATTTAATGTTTTCCTTTCAATAAAATCATTTTAACATTTTAAATGTGGGAAGGAATAGATCACTCTACCTTTTTAAAAAAAAAGTTGATTGTTAAATTACATCTATATATAAAACATTAATTATTAATCTTATTCAATATGAAACTCATTTTTTTATTAGAATCATTTTTATGTGTATGAAACAATAAATTGTGTAATAGAAAATTGATAATAAAGAGAGGTTAGTAAGTCTATATTATTGATCAAAACATAAGCAAGAGGGTTAAAATTAGAAACTATAAGTTAAATTGCATACTATAAATTCTTACCAAGTATTTTTATATAAGAATACGAAGAGAATCATCTAGAAGAATCATTTATAGAATGACTTGCTAAAGATAAGATCAAATATCTTCCTATCTTTATAATTATGAAAAGTCACCTAACACTAGCTCAACAACTTCTCCTTAAAAGAAAAGAGTCCAACCTTCTCTATATTAAGAGAAGACAAACGAAAAAAAAAAAAGTAACTTCGATTATACAAATCAATCTTGGTTCTAAAGCTACTCAACACCACCTCCCTGTTTAACAAGAGGCCTACAATGTCCAAATTAATTTGAACAACTTTGGAAGAATATTTAAATTAGTATTTGATAGTTGAAGCTATTAAATTGGAGTTTTAATGACGTGAAGACTAATCAATTTGGTTAAAAATACTTGATTACCTACTGAAAAGCTATTCAACTTTCCGGATGGCGTAACTGCTGATTTCGAAGTTAAAGAATGGCTTACAAAGTTGGCCTTGCTTCCTTGATAACAAAGAAACACTAGAGAAAGGAAAATGGTAGTGATATCGAACGAGTAGCATGTCAGAGTCGAAAGTCAATACAATAAACGCGAGGATAATTTAAAATTGACTTGACATATTACCTTAACACTGCTTTTTATAAAGCAGAACATCCATCCTTGCCGACAAGGAAGGGAAGATTTGGAAAAAGAATAGATTGAAAAACAATGATGATGGGTCGGTCATAAATCCAATCAAGTTTGTTGGGAGAAAAGATAGTTAATTGGTTAGTTTAATATTTCGATTGATGAAAAATAGTTAACGAGAGATTGTTATATTTTCTTTTTAATATTAGTTTATTATAATTTTTTAAGAAAAAGAATCATATTCAAATATTTAATATAAGATGTTAGTTTATATAAATGGTAGTAGAATGGTATCATATTTAATAAATATGGGAGCTCATAAATAATATAAAACTACTTCTCACATTATTATGTAGGTAAAGTAATATTTATGAGAGTAGCTATTTGAGACATCTTAGCCATCTAGGAAAGGCTCCCAACATGCAATGGTGTCTATCATTTTCTTTCTCTTGGTCAGTAAGAGTTATGTTAGTAGGAGATATAACAAGGTATATTTGGGGTGCTTTCCAATGGTACATAATTCAAGAATGTCATACCCATTTTGAGAAGTGGAATACTAGCCACAAGGCTTACAAGACTAGCCATATCTTCTATGTCATGGAGATTCATGAGAATCACATCTAGAATGAACATTGTTTCTATGACCATGATAGCATCCATGTGGAGAAGAAGCATATATGGTGACAAGAGATGGCAGTACATGAACAATAGTATGCAAAGCACTAGCCCAATGCTATATTGAAAATGTGATACTTGCAAAGCAACTTTATTTTCCCAAAATTATATTTTGAACATAACATTACAACATATCATAGCTATTACATACATGAAAAAAATAGAATCCATAATAGCCCCTAAGAATTAAAAAAGCATTCATATCTTAGTAGTAAATTAACAAAATGGATGTTTGTGTAAAAGATAACAAAGTTGTAAACGTGGTACATATTATTAATATTTAAATAATATTATGAGAATTTTCTTAGAAGATATGTTTTGAATTTATATTTTTTAATGGAGTGATTATTATGTATAGCAATGTAATACTAGCAATCACACTAAAGGTGCATTGATTATGTCAATATAAACTAAAAAGATAGTAATTTTTTAAATACATAAGTGACTATTAAGAATATAATATCATGTTAGAATGTGTATATGTATGTGTCTGTGTGTGTAGACATTGAAAATATTCTCGCATATTTTCACTCTCATAATAATAGGTTGATTCAACTTTGATTAAATAAATAAGATTTAAATAATTAACTCAAGTTCAATCATTCCTATACTATTGATTAAATATTTTTTGACTATTTAATTAAATGGTCTAACATTTCTTCTCTCATTAGTTGAATAAATTACTTTTGTTTATTTTACTATTTTAATTCATATAGCATTTTCTTTTAATATTCTCACCTTTATTGAATAAATAATATTATTTACTTAAATAAAATCATTTTTGGACCATTGTTCTTTCATAAGCTAAATTAATATACCAATATATATTTAATTCATCTAAAATATCGTCATCATTAGTTGAATAGACAAATCAAGTTTATTCCACCAATTTTTTAACAAGCACAACTAATTCATTAATCCAAAACATCAATGTATATGATATTTTCTACATTATATAAAGAAGGAATTCACCTAATATCCTTTTTTTCAAAACAATATGCATGAAAAATATTATGAATTAAAATCATTTATTGCATTGATCATTCCTTCATCATATTACATTAGTATCTAAACAATATTTAACTAAATAATAAGCAACATTATGTCATAAATAAATAATATCAAAATAATGAAATATGGTTGGATTTGTCATCACAACTAGATAAAGATAATACATTGAGGCTTAATAAACTAAGGAATCCTGAAAGTTGTCTCTGATTATCCAATTCTTTGGCAATCAACTATATGATGGAGAGAATCATCAATTATTTTCCTACAACAAAAAATCAATGGTCTATTGCACACCTTCCTACTAGACGTGGCCTACCATTCACAAGAGTATTAGATGTCATAAAATTTTGATGTAATCAAGCCATCTAACAACTAATTTTATGCTAGTTCATTTAATCTATGAAACAACTTCTAGATTCCCTCTAGGTAGCATGATACATCTAACTAGAATGCATCTTCAACCACCTTGAATCGACAGTGCAAGCAGTGATATTATATTACTTTGGCCGATGATTTTATAATATAAAGAATGTAAACTTATATGGTTGTACTTTAACAAACATATGTATCTCAAATTGGATATTGATAGTCTTTCCAAATACAATTATATACACTTAATCAACAATAGAGCATTTCTATACCATCACATAAAAACTTTTGAATACATAGAGTTCATGCAAAGTTTTTATAAAAAATCACAAAGGAAAAACTATTCTACTCTTTACCAAATTCAATCAAGATAAAAAAATAATTTAGTCTTACTACCATTCTAGTCAAATAATTATGTTATAGGTACATAAGCATTTGATACATTACACACAAAGTGCATGGCTCACATTTACTATATATACTATCATGAGATAGCGAAACATTTAGATACTACATTGAAGATTTAAATTATCATGAATGATATATATTTTCATTTCTATTAATATGCAAGTATTCTCTTATTTATATTTTAAGATATTCTCATATTCTTATATAAATGTATATATATCCTTTTACAAATTTTTATATAAAAATTTTAAAAGAGATAAAGCCAATTAGTTATGAGAAAAAATTTTAGTTTGCACTAAGGTTTACTAGGCTGAATCATCATTGAGTTTATAGTTTATTCCATATGAATAAAGTGTTAACCACACAAGAGCACTAAGAGAGGGGTAAACTAGTACTCAAACAATTTATTTTTTTATTTTATTAGCAACCATTTATCAAAAACAACTATCTAACTACAAGAAGAAAAACACAAAAGTACGCAACCATAACACAAATTTTAATTGGAAAACCCAACTAGGAAAAAACCATGGTGAGAAATTTTGTAGATCTACTATCCAAATCTATCCTCATGATAGTATAACACTATTACAACTTCATTTTATGGTTACAACCCAAGAAAGAAGCAACTCCTTGATATATAACTTTGTTTTAAGGCTACAACCCAAGGAAGCTACACCTCCCTGAAGTACAATGTTGGAATAAAAGGGAATGATTGTAATTGATAGCTTTACTCCACTAATCACTCAATAGTATTGATTTTCTACATCATTAATTGCTTCCACTCACTACCTTCAGCATTCATTGATTCTTAAATTACACACCTTATTCACTAATTTTGATCTTCAACACACACACATATCCACCACAGTCTCAAAACCTCAATCAGGTCAGCTCCAAAATGACATTTATGTGATATTTGAATTATTTTTATTATTAATCGATATGAAATACATAAGTAATCAAAATATCAATTAAGTTGGTTATAAATGAAGCATGTAGTGCACTACATATAGGCTAAAAAACAAACATATTAGGATAGGTGACATGTTGTAGTGTAAGATAGGATGAAGTTGGGCCCAAACACATCTCAATGAAAACTCTGAAAGTGGTGTGAACACAAACAAATATGGCAAAATCATTAAAAAAATATCTTATCATCCCATCACCCATTAGTCACCTACAGAGAAAATATAGAATTATTTGTGGTACCATAAGGAGATGAATACCACATTGTATATCAAGATCTACATACACTTTTAGCCTTTCCAAACAACTCTTCATACATGCTTTTCAATAATTTATTAATGCATGCATGTGTAAGTAGATGGTCACTTGTACAAGTGAAAAAAAGCATACCAGGCAAAATGTGTCACTTAGGAACTATAGAAATTGAACTTGAGGTACACCACACCATTTGAAACATAAACAGAACATACCATATACATCCATGAACATATCTTGAAAATTCTATGGTCATGTCAACCAATATGGTGGAATGTAGAGTGTTCCAACTTGTCTTTTGTGACACTTTTCTCTACCTTGGTACAATCCAGTACACTCTTATCACTAACTTTCTTTGTAGAAGAATATGTGGCTTGAAGCTCTATAATATTTGTATATCTCAACATCTTAACTTTTCAACTAAAAGAATCTATATCTTTCTATCCAAAAGAGTGGAGACCAAATGACTGTGTCTCAACCTTAATAGACAGTCTCTTAATGCCTTAGACAATTTATTGTGCCTTACTACTATGTGTAGTGTGTTAAAATGATAGGATAACACAATAAATAACTTCAAAAATGTGTACTCACTATTGCATCTTTCTTAGACATCCAAATTGATTGTCTTTGATATATATCTCATAAAAATCCTAACTTATTAAGAATACATAGTATAGATATAAACTTCAAAATATTAGATACAATTGTATATAACAAGTACTTACTCCTTGTGTTTAATATTGTTATAATTGAATCCTTGTCATCTATATTACCACATAGTTAATCTGCACCACAATGATGACATGTGGATATCAAGACTACATTATCCTTTCTCTTTGACATGCCATAAGTTACCTAGATGAATCTCCCCCTTAGTAGTTTATGAGTTTACATCAATGACAACAATGGGTTAACATCAATGAAAACATACTAATTCATATCTATAGAAATATCCACCTTTGTCATTGATGGCAACACTATTAACATAGTATATTCTCTTCCCCTTTTACATCAAGGGCAAAGGGTAGGGGGTCCCTATCTGAATTTGCAACAAAAATATGCTCCTCCTAATAGTAAAAATCCACTATTGACTCCTTCTAAGAGATAGCCTGGGTTACCTAAATTTAACTAATATAGAAAAGTTTTTAGCTCTTGGTGATATGCACATAGTGCCTGATGATAAACCTAAATGGAACTACTAAACCCATACTTATTTTATGCATGTCTACATGATTACAAATTTTTTTATCTACCTCAATCTTTTCTAATTACATAGAAAAAAAATTGCTCTTATGAATTACCTCTAACTAGGAAAGAGTTGTATCCTAGTGCACCTTTGTTTGTTGAAAGGATGTGAATTTGACATTCAAACTAAATATACAAATATTCAGCTTCATTTCTAGTATTTGGCACCTTCATTTTTTGAACTACATTTTCTACCTCAGTCAAAATACTAGTCAGAGAGTCTAGCCTTAATCTCACCTCTTAACTTATCTTTTTAATCTCTCCTTTGATCTTCTCTTTTTGATCTAGAATTTTTTTCAACTAAGTATGTAGGTTTTCAATATATTCTCATGTAGCACCATCATTGTCCTTCATAATATCATATATGTTTTCAAATTGAGTAACTTGAGACTCAATAAAGACTATTTGGTCTTATATGCCTTTTGTTGAAATTGCCCACATAAAAAAAAACTGATACAATGATGTTGCATCATCTAAGCAACTTTTACTTTTGTTTATATTTTCTATTTGAATATTATGCACTTTAGCACATGTATCAAATGCAATAGATAACCTCATGTCAATTATTTTTTTGATTTCCTTTTGTTATGTATGCTTCTCAATGTGAGAAGAATAATTTTTTAAGGATTCCAATTTAAGCTTCATTTATTTTGCAATAGATAGAGATGAATCGATTGATGCCTTAGGAAATATTTCCTATAATATTCTAATTGCATCACCCAATAACTCTGCGCATTCAACATGTTGAATAATCTCCTTTCTAGCAGATGAATGAAATATGTCACCTAGTTGCAACTTGTGGAGAGGAGATATTTTGGATAAATTGACTTGGTTGTCATGGTAGTTATAATAATTTGCAAGTGATCATTAGTAGGAATTGTAATTTTTATGCCAACATATCGTTTACAAAATCATTTTGAGCAATAGAGGAGGAATATTTTCCCCTTTTCTTATCTTTTAGCTATGCTGCTATGTACATGCTCTTTTTATTGATTCGAGGTATTTTCTTTCATTTGTTCTTTCTTTTAATTTACTGGATCATTTAAAATATTAATGGATTCTTTTTGATAGGCTTGCTTCTTTTGTAAATCTTGTTCATCAATGTGGTCTAGAGGTGGTACATGAACTTCTTCTGCATCCTTTTCCTCCTATGAGATAGAGGGCCTTACTTTATCTTGTGCTTGCTTCCTTAGTTATTCAATCACTTGTGTGGCCTTTTAACTTTTCTATCTCATCACTTGAGCAAGGCTCTTTGAGACTTTCTCTATTATATCTTTGTGCGGCATATTATGTTTGATGATTTTTATTACAATTTCCTTTTGAATGGTAGTATGATCAGACAAAGTCACTTCTAGATAAAGCTTTGTAGCCTCTTGGATAATCCCATATTTTCTCAATCCCACTATGAAGAGTGTCGAATTGTAAAGGTCATCAAGAGGTGCCACTAGAGGATTTTTCTTGGTTTTCTTTTATCTCCTCTTCAAATTTTATGTTTCAACTTATTCATCTTTAATATTTATAATTTTGACCTTATTTCATTTGGTAAATGCTTTGGGTCTTGTACCTGTACAATTTTCATTTGCACCAAAGTATTTGATGTAGCTCTTCTCTTGGTAGAGGAATTTTGTGTTGTGCTAGAGGGTTTTTGATCTACTAGACCTTCAAGGCTCTTGGATGTCTTGAGAAATGGTAGGAATAGCTTAAGGATTCACCACAACATCTACTTTAGTACACTAGTTCTTATGTAACTCATCTCTATGTTTGTCAAAATGTTCCTTCACTCTTTTTGTTTTTCTTGTCTCTTATCTCCTCAAAAGTTAAAAAATTTTTACAATAGGATCCTTTTGTTTGGTGTGTAGAATTTTATCATAACCAACTTTCTCTTCTTTAGTCATTTCATAAGGAAGTTTTCAACTCCAAACTGTTCTTGGCTCTACATTCTCTATGTAGCAATTATCCTTATCAACTAGTAAGGTGGTCAATCCCTCATATTTATTTTAAACACCATACGGGATTCTATACCTAGCTTACATATCAACTAAAAAATATTTGAAGAAGACCCATTACATAGTACTACACATTTTATCATCATTGAACCCTCTCATATGAATCCTAACTTGTGCATAAATAGGAATCATGTGGTTGCCATATCTTTCCCTTGTGTTGGCAATTGACACTCATTGGATTCATTTTGTTGTCATTGATGGCAACAAGATCAGATAGAAGGCAACAAGATCTGATAAAAGTATCAAAGCAACACTAGGAGGCATATACCAATAGATGCCATCAATTTGAAGCATTCAAGGCTACACCTACACCGACACTGACACCGACATCAATACTTCAAGGAAGCCGACATCGAAAAAGATTTATTTTAGTAAATCATTTTGTAATTATTATCGAGGCCGACATTGAATATCTTTTGTAAATATATTGTAAGCTGACACAAGCCATGTCATCTATAATGGGTATATAAGTCAGTCTACTAGATCAATTTTAAAACAAGGTGAATAAGGATGCGAATGAGATTATGATGTAATAGGTGATCAAGTATAGCAGAACTGTGATGCAAATTATATGTATGAAGATCATTTTTGTATGCGAACATTATATCATGCAATGATCTTTAAAATGCTAGGAAAGCACTTTTGGAGGAGAAGCAATAATAGTAATAGTTCAAGACTGTGAACCGCTACAGAGAAGAACCTGAACTAGAACTCTATCTAGCATAGTAGATGCATTCCTGAGTACATTTTCAGTAATCTACTTTGGCAGAAAGCTTGTAGTTAGTGAGACTCTTTAGTGATGAGTAGTATGCTCTAGGTAGTGTTCCTTCGCACAAGTGCAGACCCCTGTTTTATGTAATATCTTTTCATATGGCCAGTGAACTAGTATTGTGGGTCACAAATCCGACCATGGTTTTTCCTCATTGAGGTTTTCCACATATAAATTCTATGTGTTAAGGTGTTCATTTATGTGGATGGTTTATTTGCTTCTTGTTATATGCCTATTTGTTTACTAGTACATACCTGCATGGTATGGAAAGTTGAAAACTGTTCATTCTGATAGAACATTGATTCACCCCCCCCCCTCTTAGTGTTCTTAGATCCCAACAATTGGTATCAGAGTATGGTACCTCAAAAAAATTTAACAACTAGAGGAATATCCTAAAACTGGAATCTTTGGACATGGCTATGGAGATACAACTTGAGATGGCTCTTGAGGATTATGATGCTAAAAGAATGAAGAACTTGAAATTGCAAGAACAGTTGAATTCTGCAAATGAATTCATTTCTATTCTGCAAGAAAGGTTGTCAGCTTCTCAAGCCAAAAGGAAAGAACTTTCACAACAACCGGATGATGAGGAGAAGAATGATCATAAGGAACAATGTCAGAAACTAAGTCAAGCAAATATGCTCATGAAGAATTAAATGCAAGATCTAACCATGAGGTTATCAAGAGATATTGAGGATAGAAAAAAGAAGGAAAGTAATCTTGTTTTATCTCTGAAGAGCAAGTTTGATGAATGTGGAAGATTGACTCATGAGAATAATATATTGAGAACTGATTTGGCACACTCCCAAAATAATGAACAAGAACTTGAAAGGTAAATAACTACTATGGGAGATGATCTAACTACTGCAAGTGATTATAAAGAAAAGTTTAGGATCAGTGTTGCACAGTTGGGTGACTTACTAAAAAGACAAAGACAAATTGATGATTCTAGAGGACTTGGATTTGTACAAGGTGAAAGCTCTGGTACTTCTCATGAAGATCAGACAATCGGTATGTAGAACTCATCAGAACAGAGGAAACCTGTAAGGTAATCTAATGCTTATAAATTCAATGGTAGATGTTTTGTTTGTAATAAATTTGGGCATATGGCTAAACAATGTAGAAATAAGGCAAATCAAAACTACAATCTTGTTCCCAGTCAATGCACAAACTGCAAGAAATATGGTCGTAGATGAGAAGACTGTGAAATGAATATCAAATGTCATGCATGTGGAAATTTTGGATATCTTTCTAATCATTATAGGTCAAGAAATATTAATAATATTGGATATGTCAAAGCAATTTAGAAGAACAATGTTACATGTTATGCATGCAACAAAATAGGTCATATTTCTAAGTATTGTAGAAGCAAGACACAACCGACTAATAATGATAAAAATGAGAAAGTAAATCAGAAGGTAGATGAAATACAACAAGATCATACCAAGAGATGCATTAAAAAATCTGAAGAACAAAATGGAGATGTATCTATACTGGTATATCCACTAGTAGAACAAGGTATTCCTCCACTAGTAGGAAATTCCAGCGATAACTGAGGCATAAGCCTTAGGGATTGGCAAAGTCACTACTAAATTTTGCATATTACCTCGAAAGAGATCTAAGGAGATCCAGAAATAAATTTGAAGAACTGTGTTCATCATTGATGAAGGTTACCCTGGCACATAACTATGAAACTGACATCCATAGGGTTATTGGTGAAGCATTAATGAAAAAAAATTAGGGTTTTATTCACTAATAAAAAAGGGAAAGTGAATTTATTTTCACTCACCAAGCATTCAATCCATCAGAGCGAAGTAAAGGCAAACTAAGAGTGAGCAAAGCATTGAGAGATGCTTTCAAGTTGTTATCTGAAGCACTCAAATCTTTCATTGGCATTCAGTCAGGTATTTTTCAAATTGGCATCTAGATCTTTAGCTCCTACTTTTATTGTAAATACGAAAAAATTTTGAAGTCAAGGATAGGTTAAAGCCAGTCTTTAAGGAGGCTCCCAAAATTGTGAAGAAGGAAGACTCTGCAGGAGCATTTTCTAGGGTTCCTGATGGAGTAATGTATGTTGAAGATGTAAGGGCATACATTCACTGCACTCTTCAGGAGTTGGGCACCGAAGACATAAAAATCATGTATCAATCAGTGATACTGGGAGACACCAGAAATATCAAACCAGAATTTAAGACAATTGAGGATCTAGGGCTAACTAGTATTCTATATTTATTGATATTCAAGGATGAAGTTATTAGATACATTCTTAGAAGGGTTCACAATGAATTTATTTGGTTATACAGACCCTACATGATCACAAAGGAAGCTATTCAAGTTGTCACCAACTTACCTAGGGTTGGACAAGTACATGGTAAGAAAATTTCCAACACAAAGGTTCAGAAACTCACAAGTTCTACACCGGATAACATATCAATGATGATAAGAACAATCACCGACACATACATAAAATTTACAAGCATGATCATAGGATATAAGGTAACTCAATCCAATTGATTGAATTTGATTGCAAGTTCATGCATTCATGTTGCATATCAAATGCTAAGAAATAATGTGAAATATGACTTATGTGAATGGATGAGGAGTGAGTTAATGATAAACCTTAAAAAGATCAAAGGAACCAAGAAAGGCACATTCACATATGGTAACTTATTATTTGTTTGATGCTTTATTTCCTGAATCAGCTACCCAGTTTAGGAATGAAGCAATGGGCTCATGACATATCGGTAGGTATTTTAATCAAAGAAGCTATCATCAGTCTTGGTACCGGCAAAGATGAGAATCTTTGGGGTTATTTCAAGAAATTTTAGTAGAACATGAGGCAAACGGAAAGAATCTCAAAGAACATTGTGGAGAAGTATTCCACTAACATATGTTTCATGGTGAAAACTGATGAAACACTCATGGAAGCAGTTGAACCCAGGCAAATCTAGATCATTGAGCTTGGATATGAGGTAGATGATAGGATCTTTGAAGTCTATGCAAAGACACTATTATATGCTCCTTTGGATGACAAAACATAGCACTTCGGTACAATAGGAGAAAAGGCTCTTGAAGTGAAAATAGGTTTTAACAAAAAAAAGAAGAGAGAAGAAAATAGAGAAAATGTCTGCATATGTGCAAGATGTGATTTAAAAGATAGACACTCTGCTAGGCTCCAAATGTAAATAGGCAGTCAAACTGGTAGAAGTTGCTATTGGAGAAATGAAGAAGCCATAAACAAATATTTCCCCAATCACTTCTGACTCTGACCCTGAGGATAATGAGCCTCTGACCTTCAGAAGGATGCAAAGGAAGAAAGTGGTAAAACTACTGGTAGAGGAACAAAATGCAGAACCAAGGAGGAGACTTGTCAGAAAGGTAGCTCAGCCTACTGCACCTCCACCACCGGTAAGGAAGCCCATGCAGAAGAGGAAACTAGTAACACTGGCTACCATAGGCAAAAATCAGAAGGGTGATGATACTAAAATTGGTAAGACAACAATGACTAGTGCTAAAATTATTGATGAAGTTACAAAAGATGGGATATTAAAGAACATATCAAAATATTATGAATTTTTTTAAGAAAGTGAACAAAATGAATTAGAAGAAGCTATTTTATTGTATATAGATATCTATAAGAAAGCATTAGTTGAAATTTTGAAAGAGATACCTTTATCCCTATACAATAAACTTGAAGCTAGGAGGCTTGATGTTGTCAAGAGGGACAAGGAAATAAAGGAAGTTGCACTTTTGGAACAATGTGGCACTATAAATGATGAAAAGATGTATAGATACTGCTAATAGGACAATCTTTAGTAGTAAAAACCAGCAGATAAGCCTTATGATGGGTAGATTAAATGAGGTGGTAAATGAGACAAGTAAGGGGCGGACAAAATTATTTCAGAAAAAACCCAGACTTTCTCACATCTCAGGAAGAGTTTGCAAAGGCAAAATTCCCCACAATTCCTGATAAATCAAAAGAAAAGGGTATTTTAGGCAGTTCTACTCCAATTTTGACACAATCACAACCAGTTGTAACTATACGCACACAACGACAACCGGCAGTTAAGGAGAGTGTACAGTTTATATCAACATAAACAAATTTTGAGCAAGAGAATGTATAGGGCACTGGAAACACTATGGATAATACTCCACTGACAGTGACCGATACTACACCATGTGGGGAAGCCACCAGTGCAAAAGAGGTTGATATGGACAAGGTTAAATCAATTGAGTCCATATTGGCAGGCAAATTAGATTCCCTAGAAAAAAATTTGGTAATTGACACTTCTCAGGTCGAGAAGAAATCAACTTTTGAGTTAAGTTCAATAGAACTAATGATGATGGCCACTCAGAAGTTGCTGAAAGAAGGAACTGTAGATAAAGGGTTAATTGATCAATCAGTCTCTCTATTGCATAGAATAATGCTAGACTATTAGAATTAGGATGGAGAAAGCCTTCTGGTAAGCTCAAAACTTTAATAGAGTGCATATCAAATAACTATCAATCCTCAAGACACATTGCAGACTAACATGCTTTGGACAGTTTCTCTGTTGCAAAAAGAAGAACTTTTGATCAACTTATAGAAACTAGTAAAAAGAAGATAGAGGACAAACTTATCTCTATTGAGGTTTGTTTAAAACAATGCACTACCATTTACAGAGTATGTTGCAATATAGGAAGTCTAACATCCAATGTAGATGGCAGATTGAAAAAATTATATGACAAAATGGCTACTATTGCTAATTCTTTTGATGGGCTGACTAAACTATCTACATTTGTTGATGGACAAATTCTATCCTTAGAGGACCAAGTTTTTGCTTTTGAAAAGGAGAAAGATAAAATAATGAGGAGAGTAAGAAATTTAAAAGGTTTGGTAAGTCCAAGACTTGACTCTTTGGGTATGTTCACAAGAGAGAATGCATGGATATGATAGAAAAGCCCGCACCGGTAGATACCCTAGACAAAGAATCACTTGCTTACATACTCAGTGGACTTATATCGGTATCTGATACTTTCAAATCAAGATGGGATATATATCTTCAGTTGCTACAAAAGGCATACCCAAAAATTATGAAGATGGCTAGGCTTGAGTAACTCTAACAATATTATTTCATTCTTTATTCTTTCACTAGTCTTGGAATTAATCTCAAAGGGGGAGTATGTAGTGAAAAATATCAGGGAATATGCTATCAGATAAAGTGTGTTACTCAGGGGGAGCACACCGACAGAGAATCCATTTTTCACATGAGTGCTGCCATCAATGCCAAAGGGGGAGATTGTTGGAAATTGAAACTCATTGGATTCATTTTGTTGTAATTCATCAAAATAAGTTCAAATAGAAGGCAACAAGATCTGATGAAAGTCTCCAACCGATAGATATTAGTGATAGGGTTAACCTAGCTTTCTCACACTTCACCTAGTTGGTGTTGCTCAATTCCACCAACCTCATCAGGTCTAGCTATGCTTCAAGACCTCCAAGTCCTTCCCAATATCTACTAGGAGTTTCTCTTTGCCAATATTAAGGTGTTTTCAACAATTTTTCTGACTAGGAACTCAACCAAATCAATGTGTTTCTCATATGCTCAATCTTGCAATATTGACAACAACTTGTCAACTTCTTGTTGTTATGAGACATTGCAGAGGTGGGGAGGTGGTATTTACCATGGAATCAATTCTACTAGGTCCATTTGTGGTTTTGCAATCTTCATCTCCCTTACCAATTTCTTAAAATTGTCTAGAAATAGGGCTACAAGGATGAGCCCCAATTAGGCCTCCTAAATCTGGTTTTTAAGGGTTTTGAAGGAATTGGTCCAAAAGACTCTACAACAAGTTTTATTTTTCTTCAATCACTCACCCATCCCCAAGATATTTTGGTGGTTTTAGTCTCCTATCTTTTCATACAGTGCCCTAACCCAAAATTGGGGGTTTGACTAGGGTTTCAATGGTTTCTAGGATAGTGACTGTCCAACTTTGTGAAAAGGGTATCAAAAGGACTTGAAAATGCTTCTCCTTACATCTAAAACTCTATATAGACCTCATGAACCATCCCAAATTATTATGGTAAGGTTTTGGATTCACCCCTGCATTACGCATTCAATTTACACCCTGGTTTCTCTAGTCGGGTTCCTCCTGGACTCGCCTAGAGCAAGGTGGAAACTATGATAAATTTCACTTCCATAAATTCTCCCTGCATATTTACATTGTACATATGGTTTCCTCCCATTTCTTAACAAGCCATGATGATAGCATGGAGGGATTTAATGGGGCAACCATTTTACACAAATTTACTATTTACAAGCCAAAACTGGTTGTTTGAAAACACAATAGTGAAAGTACTAATCAAACACTATCTAAAAAGAATGAAATGTACCAAATAGTACTGGAACACACCAAGGAACAACTGTCCAAAGTTGGATTAGTGGATTCAATCCATTTGTGTTCACATTTATGCAAAATAAGATAAAAATAGTGATAACAGTTTGAAAATGAGTGGTTATAGATTGTCATACACCAAAAATCAAACTTCTAACCTTGGTAACCATGCAAGAGGAGGTTTAAATAGTCTTCCCCATGTGTGGAGGCATCTTAGGTGAATGTGTTAACCCTAACTCCATCGCTAAGCTCTTTTAGGACCAAAGTTGTCCAAATTTGGATTTGCCAACTTAGGCAACCTATTACAAGTCATTATTCATGTCTTTTTGAACATTACTAAGAAAATTATAAACCTCTCTAATGATCTCACCAAGCTATTCCTCTTTTGACCATCAAGAAGGCCATTTACCTACTCAAACTACCGCCTACTCACAAAATGCAAACCTAGAAAGAGAAATAACTCAACTAGGCCTACACTTGACTCAAATCAAACATTACATACACACCTTGGACCCTTCTAGAGTCCTTATTAGAAACCTTACTTGGCTAAGGTTGGTACAAGCCAAAATTATAGAAGGACTATGAGCCTAAGCCATAGGTGCTCTTGCACCATTCTCCCAAACAAAAAGAAATTAAGTCACCTCTTTGGGGATTAGATTCTGATCAATTCCTAACTTCTTGAACTCTATCTCAAGCACCCATGTAGCTTTAGCATCATCTATACCCTGCCATTTGATTAGGTGCTCCCAATAAATTTGGTATCTTGTCTTCTTAGCGATCCTTGAACTCAATACCTTTTCAGCCTTTGGTCTTGGTTTTGTTGGTACTTGAAGGTTATTTACATCATCTGATACCACTAAGTGACTACAATCTAAAGCTAGAATTGGTCCTTTGTAAGTAAATAATTCTGCTATATTGAAAACCGGTGATAGTCTTCGACCCAACCTTCTCATCTGCAACTTATTAGGTACTCCTTGTTGTAGCCTTGCCTTGTTAAGGTGCACCATGACAAGATCACCTACTTGGAATTGTAGGGTCTTCCTTCTCTCATCAACCTTTTGCTTGATCTTACTTGTGTTCTCCATCAATGCTTTCTTGATTGATTCATGTACCTCTTTCATTGACTGAGCAAAATCTTCAGTATATCCACTCCTTGTTGCTGCATTTCCTAAGTCCCTTAGCTCTTGTATACCCCTTAGGTGAAGACCATAGACCACCTCAAAAGGACTCTTGCCTATGGTTCTATTTATTGTGTCATTGTAAGCATATTCAGCTTGTGACAACACTTGATCCCATGTCTGACCATAGTCCTTGGTAAGGCACCTCAATAAGTTTCCTAAGATCCTATTAACCACTTTGGTCTGGCCATCTATTTGTGGATGGTAGGCTGATCCAAAAGATAGGTTGGTGCCAATTTTTTTCCAAAGTGTCTTCCAAAAATGACTCATGAACTTTGAGTCCCTGTCTAAAACAATGCCGATGGGTAAACCATGTATCCTTTTCACTTCCTTGAAGAACAACTGAACTATATGACATGCATCATTAGTAGTCTTGCAAGGTACAAAGTGGGCCATCTTACTAAATCTTTCCACTATAACATAAATGTTGTCAAATCCCTACTTTGCAATCCCACTACAAAATCCATACTAATGCACTCCCAAGGTCTATTTGGTATGGGAAGAGCTTGGTATAAACTGGCATTTGAAGAAGTGCCTTTGGCCTTTTGACAAACAATACAAGTTTCCACATACTTCCTAGCACCTTGGTTCATCCTAGGCCAGTACTAATACCTTTGAACTAACTCTTGAGTCTTGTTGACTCTAAAATGACCACTAAGACTGCCATTATGCTTCTCTTGTATGAGATTTTTTCTTATTGACCCTCTAGGCACACAAAGTTGCCCTCCTCTAAACAATAACCCATCTTGCAAGGTAAAATCAAAATACTCACTATGAAAATGATTTTGATATTCTTTCATACCTTGTAGGCATTTGAGAAGTCTTCATCATCTGGGTATAGACCTCTAAAACTGTCAACACATATGCTTCTTAACTGAATTTCTTGGACTATCAAGAGTCTCCTTCTTAGAAAGCTCTACCCACATCATGTGTTTATGACTGAGTTTGTCTTATGAGTTTAGAAAGCTCAAATATTGGTTGTCTCTATAGACTACAAATTCCTTAGGAGGGAGATAGTGTCTCCACTTCCTCAAAGCCTGCACTAATTCATATAACTCAAACTCATATGAGGACTATTTCCTCTTATCATCACTTAGCTTCTCACTATGGAAAGCTACTGGTCTCCCTTCTTGACTTAGGATAGCACCTATTGCAACATTGGTTGCATCACATTCCACTATGAAGAGGTTCTTGAAACTAGGCAACACCAACACCGATTGAGTGGCTATCCTTTCTTTCAAGGTTTCAAAACCTTCATTTTCTTGTTCATTCCACTAAAAATTTGCCTTCATTATACTTCTAATGGTGTCCAACATTGGTGCACATATAGTATTGAATTGTCTAATGAATTTCCTATAATATTGAGCTAGTCCATGGAAGCTTATCACCTCTATTGTTGACTTAGGAGTAGGCCAATTTAATATGGCTTCAACCTTGCTAGGATCCATCTTGATATTTCATTGTTTCAACACAAACCCAAGGTAAACCAACTCCTACTTAACAAATTCACACTTGTCCAAGTTCATGGTTAGCTTCTCTTCATACAATCTTTGTAGCACAATTTGCAAATGATTAACATGATCTACCCTATCCTTACTGAAAATGAGAATATCATCTAAATATACCACCACAAATTTACCTATTAAGTCCTTCATCACCTCATTCATGAGCCTCATGAAGGTGCTTGGAGAATCAGATAAGCCAAATGGCATTACAAGCCATTCATAAAGACCCTCTATTGTCTTGAATAGTGTTTTCCATTCATCACCCTCCTTAATCCTAATTTGGTGTTATCCACTTTTAAGATCAATATTGGTAAAGTATTTGGCTTCCCCTAAGCAATCCATTAGGTCTTATATTCTAGGAATTGGAAACCTATATCTAATGGTGATCCTATTTATAGCCCTAGAGTCAGTGCACAATCTCCAGGTACCACCTTTCTTTAGGGTTAAAATAGTAGGTACAACACAAGGGCTAATGCTTTTCCTAATTAGGCCTTGGTCTAAAAGCTCTTGTATTTGTTTAACAATTTCTATATTTTGTTGGGGATTCATTTTGTAAGCCGCCTTGTTAGGTAGGGATGCCCAAGGTATAAAGTCAATTTGATGGCTTATGGCTCTTTTAGGAAGTAAGGTGGATTGTTGTCCATTACTCACTATCCCTTTGAACTATTTCAATAGGTCTTGAACCTTTATTGGAAAATCTGGCTTCTTTTTCTTGTCTTCCTCTTTAGGCTTCATCACTAATGCAAACTCTATTCCTTCACCTTTCTCAAATGTCTTCAAGAACTTTTTTTCACTCACCAAAAGGACATTAGGACTTGCTGCCCTCTTTTCACCTTCCTCAAGGATAGATTGTATCTTGAATGTGACTCCATCTTTCTTGAATGAATATGCATTCTTGGCTCCATCATGAATGGGTTGTCTATCCATCTTCCATAGTCTCCCTAATAGAACAAGGCATGCATCCATGGGTAGGACATCACATAACACTTTGTCCTTATACCTCCCAATGGTGAAATCCACTCATGCTTGCTCATTTACTAGGACATGTTGGCCTTTGTTCCACCAAGTGACCTTATATGGGTTGTTGTGAGCTATCCTTTGTAATTTAAGCTTACTCACTGCCTCTTATGACACAATGTTGTCTGTTGACCCTAAGTCAATGATCACCTTGCAAACTTTGTCCATAATCTTGCACTTGATCCTAAATAGTGATCTCCTTTGGCTAGGCTCTTCTCTGACATGATCTTTTATCAAAGTCCTTATCATTAGTTTGTCACCTACCTTTGATTCTAAGGCAACCTTCAAATTCTTTCTCCTTGAAGTCTCTTCTTGAACATAGTTCACTCTCCTTTCACTACTCTGTGATGATGAACCCTTCTCTGGACACCTATATGCTTGATGACCAAGTTGATTGCAATAGTAACATTTCATTGAGGTGAAATATGAGGAACCTCTACCTTGTCCACTAGACATTCCTCTAAAACCACTATTTGACCCCCTTCCTCTATTGAATCCTCCTTCACTAGTGCCACCTTCTTGTTGCTCAGTGAGTTTAGACTCACCTTGTGTTGTTTGCTCTGAGTTTCTTCCTCCAAAGCCTCCCCTATGGCCTCTATTTTCCTTTCCTCTACCTCTACTCCTATTACTACTTGAATCATGTTTTCTTTTCAATTTTTCTTCCACTTTAAGGGCAAGTTGATAGCTTTGATGAACTGTCTTTGGGCTCAATATATTTATTTCTTCTTGGATGTTCCATCTTAGTCCATTTAGGTATTTAGCTACCTTAAGGCTTTATTCTTCCATCACATTAGATCTAAGACTAATTTTTTGAAACTCCTCCATATAACCACTTACATCAAGGTCTATTTGTCTTAGGTTTTGTATTTTCCTATGGATCTGCACTTTATAGTCATCAGGGAGATAGGCTTCTTTGATTTTGACTAACATCCCTTTCCAGGAAGAGATGGGTGTTTTACCTACTTTCTTCCTCTCATCCTGCACAAATTTCCACCATGTGAGAGTGGCTCCCTCATCCTAGACTTGGCCACTTTGACATTTTGAGCTTCAGTTATACCTTCACATTCAAAATGGTTCTCCATACCCTCTATCCATTCCAGAACCACTTCTACTTCCATCTTGCCAGTGAACAATGACAATCCTTCTAGTGATTTACCACTTAAGGTTTTAAAGGCCTTTAAGAAAGGTTCTTGTTCTAAAACAGGATCGGGTTCAGGTACTATGTCTACTTCTAACACCTCTTTACCCTTCCCTTCTACTCCTTCAACCTTTACCAACACTTCATCTGCCTTGGTTTCAAATTCACCAAGCTTACCTTCTAATTCTATCAATTTTTCGTTTAGGAACCTATTCTCTTCCTCCTGATCATCGACTTTCTTTGCCAACTCTACATTGGTAACCATGGTGTTGTCTCCTACGGATTCCACTGAGGAAATCTACTCTCCTAGCCCAAATCTTATAGGCTCTGATACCAATTTGATAGGGTTAACCTAGCTTCCTAACACTTCACCTAGTTGGTGTTGCTCAATTCCACCAACCTCACCATGTCTAGCTATGCTTCAAGACTGCCAAGTCCTTCCTAATCTCTACTAGGACTTTCTCTTTTCCAACCTTAAGGTGTTTTCAACAAGTGTTTTGACTAGGAACTGAACCAACTCAATGTGTTTCCCATATGCTCAATCTTGCAATATTGACAACAACTTGTCAACTTCTCACTTTTCACAACCATGCTTTTATGAGATATTGTAGAGGTGTGGAGGTGGTATTTACCAAGGAATCATTTCTACTAGGTCCATTTGAGGTTGTGCAATCTTCATCTCCCTTACCGATTTCTTAAAATTGTCTAGAAATAAGGCTACAAGGATGAGCCTCAATTAGGCCTCCTAAATACAATTTTTAGGAATCTAAGGAAATCGGTCCAAAAACCTCTATAACAAGTTTTATTTTTCTTCAATCACTCACCCATCCCCAAGAGATTTTGCTATTTTTAGTCTCCTATCTTGTCGTACAGTGCCCTAACCCAAAATTGAGGTTTTGACTAGGGTTTCAATGGTTTCAAGGACAGTGACTGTCCAACTTTGTGAAAAGGGTATCAAAAGGACTTGTCAAGGCTTCTCCTTACATCCGCAACTCTATATAGATCTCATGAACAATCTCAAATTATTAGGGTAATGTCTTGGATTCACTCCTACATTATGCATTCAATTTACACAAATGTTTTCTCTAGTCTGGTTGCTCCTGGACTCACCTAGAACAAGGTGTAAACTATGATGAATTTCACTTCCACACCTCCTCCCTACATATTTACACTGTACACAGGGTTTCCTCCCACATCCCAATAGGTAGTGATTGTAGCACAGAGGGATTTTATGGGGAAACCATTATACATAAATTTACTATTTACAAACCAAAACTGGCTATTTGAAAAAAAAATAGTGAAAGTACTAATCAAACACTATCTAAAAAGAATGAAATGTACTAAATAGTACTAGAACACACCAAGGAACAACTCACCAAGGTTGGATCAGTGGATTCAATCCACTTGTCTTCACATGTATGCATAATAAGACAAAAACAGTGATAACAGTCCGAAAATGAGTGGTTTTAGATTGTCATACATCAAAAATCAAACTTATAACCTTGGTAATCATGCAAGAAGAGGTTTAAATAGTCTTCCCCACATATGGAGGCATCTTAGGTCAATGTGCTAACCCTAACTCCACTGCCAAGCTCTTTTAGGACCAAAGTTGTCCAAAATTTGCTTTGCCAACTTAGGTAACCTATTACAAGTCATTATTCATGTCTATTTAAACATTCCTAAAACTATTCTAAACCTCTCTAATTCTCTCACCAAGTTATGCCTCTTTTGACCATCAAGAAGGCAATTTACCTACTCAAACTACCACCTACTCACAAAATGCAAAAACTAACTCAACTAGGCCTACACTTGACTCAAATCAAACATCAAATACACACCTTGGACCCTCCTAGATTCCTTATTAGAAAACTGACTTGGCTAAGGTCGGTACAAGCCAAAATTATAGAAGGACTATGAGCCTAAGTCCTAGGTGCTCCTACACCATTCTCCCAAAAATAAGGAAATTAAGTCACCTCTTTGGGGATTAGATTTTGATCAATGCCTAACTTCTTGAACTCTGTCTCAAGCACCCATGTAGCTTCAACATCATCCATACGCTACCATTTGATTAGGTGCTCCCAATAAATTTGGTGTTTTTTCATCTTAGTGATCCTTGAACTCAATACCTTTTTAGCCTTTGGACTTGGTTTTGTTGGTACTTGAAGATTATTTACATCATTTGATACTTCTAAGTGACTGCAATCTAAACCTAGAATTGGTCCTTTGTAAGCAACTAAGTCTGCTATATTGAAATTCGTTGACAATCTTATTTCACTTGGTAGGTCCACCTTGTATGCATTTTCTCCATACTTGTCTAGGATGGCACATGGACCCAACCTTCTCATCTCTAGCTTATTAGGTACTCCTTGTTATAGCCTTTCCTTATTAAGGTGCACCATGAAAAGATCACCTACTTGGACTTGTAGGTTCTTCCTTCTCTCATCAACCTTTTGCTTCATTTTACTTGTGTTCTCCATCAATGCTTGCTTGACTAATTCATGTACCTCTTTCATTGACTGAGAAAAATCTTCATCATATCCACTCCTTGTTGTTGCATTTCCTAAGTCCCTTAGCTCTAGTTTACCCCTTGGCTGAAGACCTAGACTGCCTCAAAAGGACTCTTGCCCGTGGTTCTATTTATTGTGTCATTGTAAGCATATTCAGCTTGTGACAACACTTGATCCCATGTCTGACCATAGTCCTTGGTAAGGCACCTCAATAAGTTTCCTAAGCTCCTATTAACCACTTCGGTCTAGCCATTTGTTTGTGGATGGTAGGCTGATCCAAAAGATAGTTTGGTGCCAAGTTTTTGCCAAAGTATCTTCCAAAAATAACTCATGAACTTTGACTCCCTATCTGGAACAATGCTCATGGGTAAACCATGTATCCTTATCACTTCCTTGAAGAACAACTGAGCTATATGACATGCATCATGAGTAGTCTTTCAAGGTACAAAGTGGGGCATCTTACAAAATTTGTCAACTATAACATAAATGCTATCAAATCCTTGCTTTTTCCTTGGCATTCCCACTACAAAATCCATACTAATGCACTCCCAAAGTCTATTTGGTATGGGAAGAGGTTGGTATAAACTGGCATTTGAAGAAGTGCCCTTGGCCTTTTGACAAACAATACAAGTATCCACATACTTCCTTATATCGTAATTCATCCTAGGCTAACAGAAATACCTTTGAACTAACTCTTGAGTTTTGTTGACTCCAAAATGACCACTAAGAATGCCATTATGCTTCTCTTGTATGAGATTTTTTCTTATTGACCTTCTAGGGACACAAAGTTACCCTCCTCTAAACAATAACCCAGCTTGCAGTGTAAAATCAGAATACTCACTATGAAAATGATTTTGATACTCTTTGCATACCTTGTAGGCATTTGAGAAGTCTTCATCATCCGGGTATAGGTCCCTACAACTATCAACACCTATGCTTCTTAACTAAATTTCTTGGACTATCAAGAGTCTCCTACTCAATGCATCAACAACCCTACTTAATTGACCTTTTTTGTGCTTGATTGTAAAGGTTTAGGCTTGCATATATTCTACCCACTTCATGTGTTTGTGACTGATTTTGTCTTGTGAGTTTAGAAAGCTCAAAGCTTGGTTGTATCTAGGCTACAAATTCCTTAGGAAGAAGATAGTGTCTCCACTTCCTCAAAGCCTTCACTAATGCATATAACTCCAAGTCATATGAGGAGTATTTCCTCTTAGCATCACTTAGGTTCTCACTATGGAAAGATATTGGTCTTCCTTCTTGACTTAGGACAACAACTACTGCAACATTGCTTGCATCACATTCCACTATGAAGAGTTTCTCAAAACTAGGCAACACCAACACCGGTTGAGTGGCTATCCTTTCTTTCAAGGTTTCAAAACCTTTATTTTCTTGTTCATTCCACTGAAACTTTTCCTTCATTCCATCTCTAATATTTTCCAACATTGGTGCACATATAGCACTAAATTGTCTAATGAATTTCCTGTAATATTGAGTTAGTCCATGGAAGCTTTGCACCTCTGTAGCTGACTTAGGGGTAGGCTAGTTTACTATGGCTTCAACCTTGCTAGGATCCATATTGAGATTTGCTTATGTAAACACAAACCCAAGGTAAACCAACATCTACTTAACAAATTCACACTTGTCCAAGTTCATGGTTAGCTTCTGTTCAAACAATCTTTGTAGCACAATTTGCAAATGATTAACATGATCTGCCCTATGCTTAATAAAAATGAGAATATCATCTAAATATACCACCACAAATTTACCTATGAAGTCCTTCATCACCTCATTCATGAGCCTCATGAAGGTGCTTGGAGGATTAGATAAGCCAAATGGCATTACAAGCCATTCATAAAGACCCTTTGTTGTCTTGAATATTGTTTTCCATTCATCACCCTCCTTAATCCTAATTTGGTGGTATTCACTTTTAAGATCAATCTTGGTAAGGTATTTGGCTTCCCCTAAGTAATCCATTAGGTCTTCTATTCTATGAATTGGAAACCTATATCTAATGGTGATACTATATATAGCCCTAGAGTCAGTGCACAATTTCCAAGTACCACCTTTCTTTGGGGCTAAAATGGTAGGTACAGAACACGGGCTAATGCTTTTCCTAATTAGGGCTTGGTCTAAAAGCTTTTGGTTTTGTTTAGAAATTTCTACATTTTGTTGGGGATTCATTTTGTAAGCCGCCTTGTTAGGTAAGGATGCCCTAGGTATAAAGTCAATTTGATGGCTTCTAACTCTTTTAGGAGGTAAGGTGGTTGGTTGTCCATCACTCACTATCCCTTTGAACTATTTCAATAGGTCTTGAACCTCTATTGGCAAATCTAGCTTCTTTTTCTTGTCTTCCTCTTTAGGCTTCATCACTAACGCAAACCCTAATCCTTCACCTTCCTCAAGTGTCTTCAAGAATTGTTTTTCACTCACCAAAAGGACATTAGGACCTGCTGCCCTCTTTTCACCTTCCTCAAGGATAGATTGTATCTTGAATACAAATCCATCTTTCATGAATGAACATGCATTCTTGGCTCCATCATGAATGGGTTGTCTATCAAATTTCCATGGTGTTCCTAATAGAAGATGGCATGCATCCATGGGTAGGACATTGTCCTTATACCTCCCAATGGTGATATCCACCCATGCTTGCTAATTGAGTAGGACATGTTGGCCTCTATTAAACCAAGTGACCCTATATGGCTTGTTTTGAGGTATCCTTTGTAATTTAAGCTTTCTCACTGCCTGTTCTGACACAATATTGTTTGTTGATCTTTAGTCAATGATCACCTTGCAAACTTTGTCCATAATCTTGCATTTGATCCTAAATAGTGATCTCCTTTGGCTAGGCTCTTCTCTAACAGGTTCTTTTATCAAAGTCCTTCTTATCATTAGGTTGTCACCTAGCTTTGATTCTAAGGCAAGCTCTAAAGTCTTGCTTCTTGAAGTCTCTTCTTGAAGATAGTTCACTCTCCTTTCACTACTTTGTAATGATGACCCCTTCTCTAGACACCTATATGCTGGATGACCAAGTTAATTGCAATGGTAACATTCTATTGAGGCAAAATATGAGGAACCTCTACCTTGTCCACTAGACCTTCCTCTTAAACCACTGTTTGACCCCCTTCCTGTATTGAATCCTCCTTTACCAGTGCCACCTTCTTGTTGCTCAGTGAGTTTAGACTCACCTTGTATTCTTATCTCTGAGTTTCTTCCTCCAAAGCCTCCCCTATGGCCTCTATTTTCCTTTCCTCTACCTCTTCCCCTATTACTACTTAAATCATGTTTTCTTTTCAGTTTTTCTTCCTCATTAAGGGAAAGTTGATAGCTTTGATGAGCTATCTTTGGACTCAATAGACTAATTTCTTCTTGGATGTTCCATCTTAGTCCATTTAGGTATCTAGCTAACTTAAGGCTTTCTTCTTCCACCACATGAGATCTAAGACTAAGTTTGTGAAACTCCTCCATATAACCACTTACATAAAGGTCTCTTTGTCTTAGGTTTCATCTTTTCCTATAGATTTGCACTTCATAGTCATCAGGGAGATAGGCTTCTTTGATTTTGACTAACATCCCTTTCTAGGAAGAGATGTGTGTTTTACCTACTTTCTTCCTCTCATCCTACATAAATTTCCACCATGTGAGAGCGCCTCCCCTTATCCTAGACTTGGCCACTTTGACTCTTTGAGCTTTAGTTATTCCTTCACATTTGAAATGGTTCTCCATACCCTCTACCCATTCTAGAACCACTTCTACTTCCATCTTGTCAATGAACAATGGCAATCCTCTAGTGATTTACCACTTAAGGCTTTCAATGCCTTTAGGAAAGCTTCTTGTTCTAAAATAGGATTAGGTTTAGGTACTCTATCTACTTCTAACACTTCTTTACTCTTCCCTTCTGCTCGTTCAACCTTTACCAACACTTCATCTACCTTGGTTTCAATTTCACCAAACTTACCTTCTAATTCTATCAATTTTTTCTTCAGGAGCCTATTCTCTTCCTCTTGATTATCCACTCTTTTTGACAACTTTGCATTGGTAACCATGGTGTTGTCTCCTAAATATTCCACTGAGCACATCTACTCTCCTAGCCCAAATCTTATATGCTCTGATACCAATTTGATAGGGTTAACCTAGCTTGCTCTAACTTCACCTAGTTGGTGTTGCTAAATTCCACCAACCTTAATAGGTCTAGCTATGCTTCAATACCTCCAAGTCCTTCCCAATGTCTACTAGGACTTTCTCTTTTCCAATCTTAAGGTTTTTGCAACAATCGTTTTGACTAAGAACTCAACCAACTCAATGTGTTTCTCATATGCTCAATCTTGCAATATTGACAACAACTTGTCAACTTCTCACTTTTCACCCCCATGGTGTTATGAGATATTGTAGATGTGTGGAGGTGGTATTTACCATTGAATAATTTCTACTAGTTCCACTTGAGGTTGTGCAATCTTCATCTCCCATACAGATTTCTTAAAATTGTCTAGAAATAGGGCTACAACGATGAGCTCCAATTAGGCCTCCTAAATCCATTTTTTAAGCATTTTGAGGGAATCAATCCAAAAGAACTTGCAAAAAGTTTTATTTTTCTTCAATTTCTCACCCATCCCCAAGCTATTTGGTTGTTTTTAGTCTCCTATCTTTCTGTACAGTGTCCTAACCCAAAATTGAGGGTTTGACTAGGGTTTCAATTGTTTCTAGGATAGTGACTATCCAACTTTGTGAAAAGGGTATCAAAAGGACTTTTCAAGGCTTCTCCTAACATCTACAATAATTTATATACCTCATGAACCATCCCAAATTATTATGGTAAGGTTTTGGATTCACCCTTGCATTATGCATTCAATTTACACCTTGTTTTCTCTAGTCGGGTTGCTCCTTGACTCGCCTAGAACAAGGTGGCAACTATGATGAATTTAACTTCAAGAACTCCTCCCTGCATATTTACACTATACATAGGGTTTTCACCCATTTCCTAATAGGCCATGATGGTAGCATGGATGGATTGTATGGGGCAGCCATTTTACACAAATTTACTATTTACAAGCCAAAACTGGCTGTTTGAAAACAAAATAGTGAAAGTACTAATAAAACACTATCTACAAAGCATGAAATGTACCAAATAAGTACTAGAACACACCAAGGAACAAATATCCAAAGTTGGATCAGTGAATTCAATCCATTTGTCTTCATATCTATGTAAAATAAGACAAAAACAGTGATAACAGTCCGAAAATGAGTGGTTTTAGATTGTCATAGACCAAAAATCAAACTTCTAACATTGGTAACCATGCAAGAGGAGGTTTAAATAGTCTTCCCCACATGTGGAGGTATTTTAGGTCAATGTGTTAACCCTAACTCCACCGCTAAGCTCTTTTAGGACCAAAGTTGTCCAAATTTTGCTTTGCCAATTTAGTCAACCTATTACAAGTAATTATTCATGTCTTTTTCAACATGCCTAAGACTTTTCTAAACCTCTCTAATGCTCTCACCAAGTTATGCCTCTTTTGACCATCAAGAACGCTATTTACCTACTCAAACTACCACCTACTTACAAAATGCAAACCTAGAAAGAAAACTAACTCAACTAGGCCTACACTTGACTCAAATCAAACATTAAATACACACCTTGGACCCTCCTGGAGTCCTTATTAGAAACCTAACTTGGCTAAGGTTGGTACAAGCCAAAATTGTAGAAGGACTATGAGCCTAAGTCCTAGGTGCCCCTGCACCAACTGGCATTGGAAGCATTTAAGGCTACACCTACACCGACATCAAAAATCAATACTTCAAGGAAGTTGACATCAAGAAAGATTTATTTTAGTAAATAATTTTATAATTATTATTAAGGATGACATTGAATATCTTTTGTAAATACATTGTAAGCCAACACAAGGCATATCATATGTAATAGGTATATAAGTCAGTCTACTAGGTCAATTTTAAAACAAGGTGAATAAGGATGCGGATGAGATTATGATGTAATAGGTGATCGAGTATAGCTAAACTTTGATGTGAATTATATGTATGGAGATCATTTTTGTATGTGAACATTATATCATGCAATGATCTTTAGACAGCTAGGAAAGAACTCTTGGAGGGGAAGCAATATGGGTAATAGTTCAAGACTGTGAACTGGTACAGAGTAGAACTAGAACCAGAACTCTATCTAGCATAGCAGATGCATTCCTGAGTTCATTTTTAGTAATATACTTTGGCAGAAAGATTGTAGTCAGTGAGACTATTTAGTGATGAGCGGTATGCTCTAGGTAGTGTGCCTTCCTGCAAGTTCAGGCCCCTGTTTATGTAATATCTTTTCATATGGCCAGTGAACTGATATTGTGGGTCATAAATCCCACCGTGGTTTTTCCTCATTAAGGTTTTCCACGTATAAATTCTATGTGTTAAGGTTATCATTTATGTGGATGGTTTATTTGCTTCTTGTTATATGCTTATTTGTTTACCGATACATACTTGCATGGTGTAGAAAGTTGAAAACTGTTCATTTGATAGAACACTGATTCACCCCCCCTCTCAGTGTTCTTAGATCCCAATACCTTGAACCCTTGTTTCTCATTCAACAAATAAAACACTAAAGAGATGATTAGGTTTCCATACCTAAAGTTGTATCACTTCTTTCATTCTCTTCAATTTTCAAGTAGTTTCTCTCTCATGACTTAATAGAGATCAAAGTATTTTCCTTCTTTCTCCATTTGGTATGTAATGTTGAATTATGGTACTAGTAGAAAACCTTCCCTAGTTTGTGTTGTACACTTTATATTTTATCCCCATAGTGGCATACTAGATAATTGGGTTAGTTATATCATTAACACTTAGGGTTATATTTTCAAGTTTTAATCCAATAAGTTTTGTTACCTTCTCATTTTTTGTTGCCTTCATCATCAATAATAGTTTGATAAAATATAGACTAGTGACAACCTTAATTGCCTCCTTGGTAATTTTGTAGGGGTTTTCAAGATACATAAAATCATCATGAATTTTTCTAAACACATACCTAACCCATTCACACTCATGGTAGAAGTTAGGTTAATCTTTCAAGGTATCTAGCCACTTTGTTTCTATATTCACATACTCTAGTTTGTAAAAGTCATTATCATAAAAGGGCATATAATTGAGTTCATAAAAATTAGTGTGATTAGTCTTATTCTTGAGGTAGAGTTGATGTAGATCCAAACATATTCTATGTAAACCACATTTACTCAAACGTATAAGAATACTTCATCATTGCCATTTGTCATAGCATTGAAAGAAAATTTCTTTTCTTCAATCTTGGCCTTTCAAAAATGTTATATACTTGTGGAGTTTCCATTGTAATTTCTTATAAATTTCAAAAACAATGGTGTGAAATGATTAAGAATAAAACATTTACAAGTTGTCACTAGGGTTCACCTTTTTCACTTATGATTCTTGATTGACTCATTCTCTTCTTAGTTCTAGACTTCAAATGTTCTCTTTCAAATGAGATCATATTGATAAAATGAAGCACAAATGCCTTTTCATTTACCCAAACCTTTATTTCATTATGCATTTATCGTTGTTAGGTAGTATTCTACAAAAGAACTTTGTCTCTTCCCAATGATCCAAACAACTACCATAACTCTTTGTATAATTAACCTTTGATCTACAACTTTAATCTAATCATTAGATTTTTCTCCACAATCATGTACTTCAGATGGGCTGTCATGAACTATCATGTATGCTAAAATATTAGTACCTTCATACTAGTTTGAGGGCTAAACAATTTTGCAGATGGTAACTACCCCTAATTCAATGCTCTAACTTAGTTCACTATGAGCTATTGTGCACTATATACAATTACAATATCATTCTTCTTCTCATCATCCTTTCCTTTTTTCTTTATCCATACTTTGTAGGTTCCTTCTTTTTCTTACTCAAGGGACCTCTTTCATCCTATCCTAAGTAGGTGGTTTCATAGAACCACTCCTACAAAAAATTTCTTTGTGCTCAAAGTTATTGCACTTAGAGAACACAATATCATAATTTATACCAAAGCTATTTCTCCTCACCTTAGTTTCACAATCTATGACCTTATGACAAAATTTAGTACATGCATAGCAATAACCATGGAAAGAATGTGATTTCACAATATTATATTTTTGAGGCACAAATGATTTCTTGTACTCATCTAGTTATCTCTTCTTGTCTTAGTTTTGAAATAAAATATGTTATGCACTTAATTATTACAATAATAATAACAATCAAATGATTGAGAGTACTTGTGATTAGAAGCTTTCCAAGGGGAATATTTCTTAAAGCCCTTCATCTAATTGTTTCCCTTTATTTGATCAGTATTCAATTTTTTCATATCATCTTTATCTTAGAATCACCAACACATATTTCATTCTTCTTTATCTTAGTGGTGGTTGTAGAAGTATCTATAGGAGAGGATATTTTCACCCTCCAAGATGATAAATATTAGAAGGCAAATTTGTCTGCCGCTACCTCTTCGAATAGGCGCTAAGATGAGCCAAGGGATAAGAGACAACTAAACTAGCTATACCTCGCAAGAGCTAAATAATAGAATTACAGTGCAAAATTAATGAATATATAAATCTGAGTTTACATAATGGTGCAATGTTAAAAGAAAATTATACTAGCCAACCAGTGATCTCTCGGGTTCTAGACAGGGAAAAGTCCAGAAAGGATTTTGCAAATGGTCTCCTATGCACAGAACTTGTTCTTCACCTACACACACTGAGACGGGGAAAATTGTTGGGGCTGTATAGGGTCTGCCTCAGTCAAACCCCGATTTAGGTGTTTCCACCACCACAAACATCTAGATAGATAGATTGAAAAAATGAATTGGAACTTGGTAAATTGGAAAGTAAATGCAAATGGAAAAAAAACTTCATCTAGAAGAAGCTAACTCCTATTGCATGTAACAAATATTGGAAAATATTGGAAAATTGGAATATTAGAAGTAAATGTTCAACAATGCAAAAGGACTCATCGCATGTGAAATAAATTAGTAAAAGAGAGAATGAGCATGAAGACAAACCCCTCCTATTTGGAATCATGAGCATGGTAAAGCCCACTTGATCTCTATGTTCATAAAAAGCCACCACAAGATAGTTGTAGCTTGATATTGGTAGAGTATATGTCCAAGAGCATAAATAGAGTAGCAAGATATTGAGAGCACAATGAAATCCAAGAGCCAAGAATCCAAGTTGGGAACCCATCAATCTGAGAAAGGAAGGGTTCTTAAACCCAAAAGGGGCACGGACAACCGTTACTATGAAACGCGAGCCAAAGGACACACGTCGGCTAGCATCTTACTCTTTGTTAGATTCGAGATTTGGCTAGCTTTTTGGGATGCTAGTGCAACATGCAGAAGTCCCCACTTTGCGCTTACGTCCATCAAAAAGTAGGCCCAAGGGGGATTTTGAGGTATTTCAAGGCACTGTTCTTTTAAGCCCATGATGCTAAAATAACATACTTTTGATCATGTATTCATCATAAATGCACTAAGCATCATGCCTAAGTGTCATAAATACATTGGACATAATTTAGGACACTAAATTTTGCCCCCACTTTAGTGGATTGGTCGACTATAGGCATCAATTGCACTAAAGTAGTTTCGAAAGATATGTTTGTTAGACTCATGTAGTGCAATAAGTGCAGTAGATGCAATAAATACTTGGCCAAAAAGGATACTGTAGAAGCTGCAAAGGTCAAGTCAATGATCATGAGAAATGCCCCAAAGTATCCATGAGGAAATCTAGTTTTTGATATGACAAATTTCTTATTGCAAGAGTGAAAAAATTGTCACCATGAAAAACAAAGGAAGCTAATTCAGTGAGAAGAATGCTTAAGGAGAATTAGTATGGATAGAAGAGAAAAATCAAATGAAGGCGAGTATATGCACCCTCATATTTTTCCCCAGCAAGGTGTGGAAAAATAGGAAGGAGAACGAGCCAAAATTGTCCAAAAATAAGGAAAAGTCATGTCAAGCAAAAATTAGGCTATATACTCGAAAGTGGGCCCCAAGAAGGGTCACTGTCACTATTCACTGTGGGTGTTCGAGTTGAGATTTGCATAGAGTCTGAAAATAAATACCACATAAACAAGAGCTTAGGGCTAGCAAGATCAAGGAGTTACGGACCGCAGTCGACCAGGGCAACAAGTCTGACCAGGTACGATTTGAATCATTCTTTACTTTGTAATTTTAGCACTTTATGAAAGCATTTTAGTTGGACGAATGCATAGGCATCCTAGAAATGCACTGTCGTTCAGTCTGCGCACCTTCGTATTCGACAAGTGCATTTGTTCAGATGATGCATTGTCATTTGAGAGGTGTGCTAGCATCCAAAAGATGCGATGCCATATTTTGGGTGTGCAGGTGTCCGCTAACAAAGACGAACTAGAACTAATGTAAAATTTGTTAATGTGTAGACACTGTCCAAGATGCGAGAGCACATGTCAGGGCATCTATTGTAGACATTGCATGGTCGAGAAAACAAGATATCAATTACCAATAGATGACTCCTTTGCAGGGTCAGATTATGGTGGACGTATATGTTCCCTGAGTTCCATTTTCATGCCCCTATGCTATGGGCATTGATGGAGAGATGGGATGCAGATGCAATGTCCTTTCAGTTACCTATAGAAGAGATGATGGTGATGTTGATTGATTTCTACCACCAATGATTCTTTTTGCTGTGGAGTTGGGAAAATAATAGGAGTGGTCCCTGGAGTGGAGGATAGATGCCATAGGACATGTATACCTTCAAGTGCTAGGCCAGGGATGAGTGACGATTCCCTTGGTACTACGCATCATGATTGCGACCATTTCATATCGAGTACTGGTAGATAGCCATGGCTCAGAGCTGACAACAATTTTTGTGATGTTGATTCGAGAGATGGAGGAGAGACAGACAGTTTACGCATGGGGTCCCAACATGCTAGCCCTTTTGTATTATGAGTTGTCCTGATATGTGCACCATGAGTATCACAGCCTCATAGTATGTACACTCCTATAGGTCTGGGCCTTTGAGCACATCACTTGCACGTGACTAGTAGTATTTCTAGCATCGACGTCCTTGGGAATCCCACAAGCACACGCATATCCACTATGACGCAAAGGATGGTGGATGAGAGACCTTACATATTGGAGGGTCACATTCGACCAGCTAGGGATCAAAGATGTGATTTGGCAGTCCTACAGGGAGATGGGGGTCTAGAGCACACACCACTCACAGATGCCTCAAATGCAGAGAGACTGACTTTTACTTGGCCATTAGGACAATATTGTGATATCGTACTACTGGAGGTGATGCATGCGGTAGTTTGGGAAAGTACAGATTACTCCAATTGTCACTCCTACATATGCATGATTGAGCAAGAGTATGTTGTGGCCACAAGACCTACCTTGCCCCACTCTTTGAGATGTATGGGACAATCTGTAGAGAAGCGACGATGATGACATCGCACCATAGCTAGATATAGACGATGTCCAAGTCACACCAAGGTTCGTAGGTTGGTGGGGTAGCCTAGGTCCGACATGAATTTTCTCGCCAATTACACAAGGAGGGGATGTTAGAGCTCTAGGGGAGACAACAGCGACCAATCTTCCTTGACCGATGAGGGAAAGAGGCCACAATAGAGACGATGGGCGAGGATCTCGATTCTAGACCGAGCAACACCAACTACGAGGGCTTATCCACCATCACCAATTGCACCACCACTCATTCCATGGGAATGACCAATAGCAGCAGTAGTGACTACAGAGGGATCCTCCAACAAGGTGCCTCTACAAGATCCAAACTGGCAGAGGGCAATCCTAGTACGCACTTGTGATTTCAGTTGACATATTGTAGTGTTTTCTTTATAAATGCATAGATGTAGAGATTTTTTTGGGTATGATGGATACTGATGTAAAATGATTTGTGCTTGTAGAGGGCATAGCGAAGTGGTTGAGTTTCACCCACTAGGTGCTAGCAGAGATTGTCCCTGATGTTTAGATCTGGGGTCGTATACTAGATGCTAACCAACCCCTCCAGATAGAAGGGAGGCACGTATAATTGTTTGAGCCTATAGCATAGATATGGACAACATACAAGGAGGGCAGAGTGGAGTTGGTGGAGGATGCAACATAGCTAGCCACTATGATGGGGCAATAGGACCAGGCCTTGCAGGAGGTCCGCACTGTGCTCATAGAGAGAGACCAGGCAAAGGTGTGAGATGAGAGTGCTGAGAGGGCACGTGACGCTCTGCAAAGAAAAATTTGATGACCTTTGATGATAGGTGGACATGGTACAATAGGGTGCCGCAGGTCATCTAGAACACCCTCAAGTGCGCTAGGTGATGACACATGTCAAGGCAGCACATCAACGAGAAATGGTGGTCAAGGAGGAGTTGATGACACGGGGAGAGACTATGGCAGAGCTATGAGGAGACATGAGGGTCCTGCAATTGTGGAGTACTACTGCCACGAGATCGCAGTCGACCTTAGTTAGACAACCTCCATGCCATGGTCCGGATCCCCCAGCACCAACGACCTTAGGGACACAGCTACGAGATCGGTCCTGCCACATTTTTTATTTATTTCATGTATATCATTTCTTTGGTATATATACATGGATGAATTCATGTATATCTAAGACACATATGACAACATCATGTTTTTTTGTGGTGATCCAATATTTATAAATTGATATGATACATTCACACACACACACACACACACATATATATATGAGATTTGACATTGTGGTTATGTCTTGTGTTTTCATTGATGGATGATATTGTTATGTTACATTCTTATGTGATGGATAATGTAGATTTAGATGCTTATCATGATTTAATTTACATATATTTGTATGCATAATTGAATCTTATGATGATCTATATATATGATGCATGTACATGCACACACACACATGGACATAACAATGCATAGTCACTTCATAACATAAAAAAGGGATGTCATGTCTATGAAGGATATGTGTCAAGACGCGATCCTTCACCTCATAGGCACCAAGGTATCAGGCCTGAGACACATATTACACATAGTATTGATATAGGTGTGAGACATTCACTGGTTCTTTAAGAGGAGTACCATCCATGGAGGATAGACCATAGGCAACAAAACTATAAACAAAAGTGATAATGTATGGACCTAACCAAATCAAGTTAAATTTCCCTTTTTGGTTAGGTGGCGCATTAAGATTTTTCTAGTTCTCATAAAGAACTAGGTCACCTTTCTTAAAGGTCCTAGGTAGCACATTTTGGTTATATTTTTTCGATAGAGACTTTTGGTAAGCTTGAAGATGTTGAAGGGCCATTAAGTAGCGCCCATCCAACAATTCAAGCTCATTTAGATGAATAGTATGATAGGAATCATCATCAATAACCCCCTTTAAGGAGAGTTGCAAAGAGCTAATTTTCAATTCAAGAGGCATAATCACGTCAGCACCAAACACGAGGTTGTAGGGCATCATTCTATTAGCCATACAAACACACATGTGATAGGCCCATAACATAGATTAACTACAAATTCCAATCTTTACCATGTTTAGTGAAGGTCTTCTATAAGATTTGTTAAATGGTTTTGCTAGATGCTTCCCCTTAACCATTAGAATATGGGTAGTAAGGTGTAGAAAAGTGGTATTGAATGTGAAATTTTGTAAGAAACTGCTTAACCTCCTTGTTCTTAAAAGGCGTACTATTATGAGAAACAAGGGTAGTAGGCAAGCCAAATCAAGAAATGATGTTATCCATGATGAAGCCGCATATCATATCAATGGTGGTCAATTTAAATAGGACTGGCTCAACCCAATTCATGAAGTAATCTGTAGCGGTGATGATGAAGATATGAACTTTAGATGAAGGGGGAGATATCTTGCGAATAATGTTTAATCCCCAAGTCTGGAAAGGACATGGAGACACCTGACTGTGAAGCTCTTCCATAGGGGCTCGAATCAGGTTGCTATGTTGTTGACATTGAGGACACTGTTTGACAAAGGAAAAAGAATCTTGTTCCATCATATTCCAATAGTATCTCATGTGGATCAGTTTGTGTACCAAAGACTTTCCTCCAAAATGCCCACCTCCAGAGCCTGGATAGGCTTCCTGAAGGGCAAGAAGGATCTTATATTTTGTTAAACATCACAAAAGAAGACTATTGTATGATCTCCTATAAAGAACATTAGATAGGAGAATATACCAATTGGCTAGATTCTGAATCCGCACATGCAAACTTTTGTTGGCGTCCTCAGGAAAACTTCTAGTTTTTAAATAATTAAAGATGTGTGCAAACCATTCTCCTAAGTTAACATGGGCACACATGAGGTTATTGAATTAAATCTGATCAAATATGGCTAGGGAGCAGAGGACTTGTACCATTAAGCGATATTTGTCCTAACCAAAATTAGGGCCTACAAGGGAAGCAATGCTTGCCATTGCATCCACATGATGATTTTCCCTCCGTGAGATGCTATCAATCATGTAAGTAGAAAATTGCTTCAGTATGGTCAATACTAAATCTCTATATTAAGATAACTTCAACTTCCTAACATAATAAGCACCTGTCACTTGGTTTATAATAAGTTCTGAATCCCCATGGATGTGGATATTATTTGTACAATGGAATTCTAAATGAAAAGAAAGAGGAACTAGCTTTCCTTTGGGTGACATTCAAACCACACCTACACTTGAGGTAGTTTGACACCTTGAACCATCAAAATACATGTCCCATACAAAGTCCTGGTCAATGATCAAAACATCCTCATCAGGGAAGAGGTCTAAGGTGGGAAAAGACTTGGTTGAGGGAGCATCAATCAACTAATCAGAAATGACCTGCCCTTTGATTGAAATCTGTGTTATGAAGTGCATGTCAAACTCAGAGAGAAGCATCACCCACTTGGCCAACCTTCATGAGAGATTAGACTTTGCAAAGAAGTACTTAAGGATATTATTTTTAGCAATGACCCACATTTTTGCATGGAGGATATAGTGTCTTATCTTTTGAGTCGCAAAGAAAAGAGCTAAGCACTATTTTTCCATAGTAGAATATTAGGTTTCATAATCTATCAAAGTGTTGCTGATGTAATAGACTGTTCTTTTCTGACCCTCATCATCGTGTTGGGCTAATAATGTTGCTAAAGCTTGAGATGAGGCTGAAATATATAGGAAGAAAGGTTTATCAGACCTTGCCGACATTAGGATATGAGGATTATCTAGGTAATCCTTGATAAAATCAAATTCTTTTTGACATTCTTCATTCCATTTGAAGCAGGTATCTTTCTTTTGCAATCGCGTGAAAGGAAGGGTATGATCAACCAATTGTGCCACAAACCGACGAATGGCCTAGATTTTCCCTTACAGAATACAAAGTGGAGAGATATTCTTAGGTGGAGGAATGTTCACAATAGCATTGATCTTATCCATCTCTATTTTGATTCCTTGGTGGGAGACAATGAATCCTAGAAGCTTCCCGACATCAACACCTAAGACACACTTAAGAGGATTCAGTCTCATTTTATACAACCAAAGTCTTGCAAAGACCAGACTGAGATTTTCAATGTGTATTTCATGTGCTAAATATTTTACCAAGATGTCATTGACATAGTCTTCTAAGGTCCCTTATGGATGAAATCTTGGAATATCAAGGTCATGGCTCATTGATAGTTCACTCTTATATTCTTCAACTCAAATGGTATGACGATATAGAAAAAGGTTCCCCAAGGGGTTGTAAAGGAAGTTTTATATTGATCTTTTGGGTTAATATGGATCTGGTTATAACCCAAGAAGTCATCCATGAATGAGAGCAAAGCATACCCCATCGTTGAATCCATGATCATATCGATATTCGGGAGAGGAAAGTCATCCTTGATGGAAGCTTTGTTCACATCCCAAAAATCAATGCAAATATGGATACAACCATCTGGTTTTCTTATTGAGACAATGTTTGAGATCCAAGGTTAATAGTTGATGTGGTGGATAAAGTCAACTTTTATGAGCTTCTCTATCTTGACCTTGACTAATAAATCCACCTTAGGATTCATCTTTCAAATCTTTTACTTCACTAACTTAGCATCAGGACTAAGTACAAAGTTGTGTACCACAATGGATTCATCATTTTCAGGCATCTCCTCGTAAGACCAAGAGAAGATGTTAGGGAATTGATTTAACAAATTTGAATACTCTTTGAATTCTTTAGAAGATAAGAATTTTCCCACCTTTATGACCTTGTCAGGAGCTTTATCTCTCATGATGACATCAGTAGTCTCTCCACTAAGGAGTGCACTATGGTCTTCTAGACGAGGGATAGACATTTGTTCTCCATTGTGAGACAAAGATGCCCCCCACAAAATGGATTCCCCAAAATGCACCTAAACATTCAAGTAGTATAGAAATTGACTTTTATGATGATAAGGGGAGAGCCCATCGTATGCACCCAAAAATTCCATCAATGATTCTTCCGAAGTAAAAAGATCCAAAGGAATTTCATTAGGTGATACATCAACTTCAATTATTTTTAGATGAACAAGCTTTAAAGGAAGGAGATTAGTTGAAATCATGTTAGTAGTTAACCATGGTTTCAGCTTTCAACCAGTGTGACAGTATCCTAGTCTAGTGTTGTGGTGATGAGGTTCGGGTTGCAGAGGAATCCGAATAGCTTGTTCATTATGTCCACAACCCTTCCCATCATACCCAAGCTAAGACACCATCTTGTATCGAGGATCATGGATGTTTTTCAATTCTTTAGATGATGGTGGTTTTGTATAGAAAATATGATCGACATGATAGGCATCACCTAGCTTTATAGACGCATAATCATCTTTCTACAATAGAAAGAAGTTGGATTATCATGAATTACCCTATCATTTGTTCATTAATTATAAGGTTAACAATTAAAATGATGACTCCATTATTTACATAGAAGAATAGCCCAATTTTTTTCATCTAAACATTGTAACCTTTGATATTTAAGTTTAATAATAATCTTATCCATCTTGGCATGGTTTTATATGTTCAAAGTAGCCACAAAATATTCAAAGATTTTAAGCTTGTGAGGAAGATAGAATAGGCTAGTTTATATCAGTAAATTAAGTCAACATGTTTAAATTAATATTTCCTATAGTTTAATAACAATCATTTTATATAAGGTTTCATTCTTATCCAATATTTTTAAAGAAATTGGTCAATTCATTACCTTCTAGGTTAAACCAAGGTTCATGACTATGAGAATTATGAAAAAAATAAAGATTCTAGAAATACCCCTTTAGGATAATGTCAACCCTCATTTTTTAATAGATTTTAATTTTTATTCAACCTTATTATAAAAGTATATCAGATTTTTCATTCAAAATAGAGAGAAGACTTGTCTTAACATTCAAGCTTGTACACTAAAAAACCCCTTTATTGAACATGTTTTCCAAATTCCTTCAAAGACTACTAAAATTCATCACAAAGCCAAAATTGATTTCACGTCTAAAATATAACAGTTTTACATTCATATCCTATTAATTTGACCTATTACAAGATTTAATGCACACACTTCTATCCTCTAGCCTCCAATTGTGTCCTCCTTTTCCTACCTTATTATTTTCCTCAACTTCATTATTTTCTCCTTCCTTACCTGCATTCTTTCCAACTCTCTTATATCCATGAGTTTCTCTCCTCGAGACTCCCCTATTCATTACTTCCCACTACCAAAGAATTCAAGGTATTTAACTCTTTCATGAATGATAAATATCCTTTTCAAATTATTTTTCACTAATTCTATGGTTTGACTTATAAATGCCCACATGTAAATTTATTCTTGACTTATGATTTAAGTCTTTCCTAAACTAAACCATCACAATATTTATATAAATGTATTTGTCTTTGATTGGGAGTTTATTGTTGATTACTTTATGACCTTCTTGTAGGAAGGAAATGACTAGCACATTTGAAAGAATATAGATAAAAATATTAAATGAATGTAATATTGAGATGTGAAAGCTCCAAATGGAATAAATTCTTTTATATTTATACTTATAGATTGTTGTATATGAAAATATGCCATTGAGCATGAAACAAGAAGATTAAGATTTGATGGCTCAGAATGTTGATTATCCAATAGGACTTTGTCTGGCCAACTTCATGCTTCTAAATATCCTTGAATAGAAGACTATTGAAAACCTTTGGAGTAAAAATTTTGAAATTTGTTAGGCTAAATACTTGGTAAATAAGCTTTTACTACAAAAGAAATGCTATTATGTGAATTTATGAAAGGAGGATCTATAACAAATCATCTTAATACATTCAAAATTCTGATTTCACAATTGAACTCTATTGTAGAAATATGGAGGAAGAGGATCATTACATAATTTTTTTGTGTTCGTTTCTACATTGATGAAACTACCTTGTCATAGTCATTAAGATTACTAGTGCTACCCTCAACATGGTTGGGGTGGTTGTATTGGTAATTTCTTAAGATATGCAAAGAAAATTATTTAAAATAGATTAAAAGGCCTTATGACCAAATTTATTACATGTGAAACACTGAACATTTTGATTCACTCTATTTTTATATTATAAAGCCTTATGCCCAAATTTATTACAGGACAAATAAGGGCCATCAAATGAGGGATACCTTTGAGCATTAGGTTGTCTAGCTAGAGGTTTACTTGTGCACCTTCTTTGATTTTGAGGTTTCCTTCCTTTGTTTGCTTCTTCAGTGTGTTATTAATATCCAACCTTCTGCATCTTTCCTTTATAGTCAGTTCTTTGATCTGAACATTCAATAGCTTCAAGGCCTAATCCACTTTTATTTTCTGGAGATTTTTGCATAGCCATCATTTTATCAAGTTTCATAGTACCATTCTTGGATTAGTCTATAGATCTCATGGTTAAAAATTCATATTCTAATCTTGTGCATTCTTCAGTTTTATGTTTGATCGAGTCACTTAGACATTATTTAGTTTTCTTACTTTCCTCAACTTGCACCTTCCGATTGACAATTGTTTCATTTGCTTCCTTCAATTCCTTGCTAACCTCTTTATATCATTCTTTGAATTTCTTGATTTGTCCCCTCTATTTTCTAATGTACTCATTTGGTTCCTTGATATTTTATTTCAAATCTTTATTTTCATAATCCATGGTCTCAAGATCTTTAAGAGCAATGTACAACTCTCCATCTGTAAGAATTTCTTTTGTACTTAACTCAAGAGACATATGTTCAACCAACAAGATCTCTCTCAAGTGATTAGGCTAAAAACAAGGGATGAGAGCTATGATACCAATTGTTGAATAGATAGAATATTGAGAGGGGAGAAAGTGAATTATTATTCGCTAAATATCTTTAAATCAATCTTATTATTCCTTTGAATATTCACTTCAATTGGAAAGGAATGAGTGATTAAATGAACAACAAAATAGAGATATAATCCACATCAACATGTACATAAGAGAAAACTAGATTTTTTTGTGGAAATCTGTTAGGGAAAAACCACATAGAGGGTAAACTCTCAATATAATATAACTAGTTATAGAATATTACAAGTGCTCACTACCAAGATGGTTTACTATCGAAAAGAAAACAAACAAGAATTAACTACTAAAGTTACATCTTACATATGCACAAAATACATTTTCAATTAAGCTTTGTAGATAGACTTTTAACACTTCATTCATTCTTTAGCTATCTGCTTCAATCACATTTGATCACTATGTCACACTTTGTCTTTTTTATGTTGATTTCCTTCTATGTCCCTCTTACAATATTACATATATAATCAAAGAAATACATCTGATATATATACCAATTCATACCTCAATTCCTCCATTCATGTGTTACAAAGAAATATATCTTACATGTTATTACAATATGTTTCATATGTTTTTCTTACATAGGTCAGCCAAGGATATATCAAAAGCTAATGCCAACTAGGATACACACATTTATTCATAATGTTTAATCATGTCCCAAAAACTGCAAAATTAGAAACAACCAATTAAAGACAAGTGGATGTAAAAACACATTGTTATGTTCCTAAGGAATAGAGTAACTGACAGACTGAATTGTTGAACCATGTATCTCACCTTGTAGAGATCCAAAACAAATGCAATCTGGAATATATGTATATCTGATATACATGAGTGTATGACCCAAATTGTAAATTCATATCTGGAATTGTGAAACAACATAGAGTAAAACATGATGGATGGAATCACCAAAATAATAGAACAATAATAGAATAACTTATCAGAAATATGTTGACATTAGTGACAATCGGTATCCAACACAACATTCTCCTTCATCAATGAAAAACTCTAACATGAACCCATTTCACTTAAGAGATTGTGTTTTCTTAAATGAAATACCGAAATAGCAGTTAAACCAATTAAGCATAAAAAATAATTAAAGAATAAATACCATCCACATGACACCAAGATTTATACGTGGAAAGCCTGGTAAAGGGAAAAACCATGATGGGAAGCCTACCCATAGTCAGATAATACTTCTGCACTAAGTATGTGAATTACAATTAAGGGGCCTGCACTTGCAAGAAGACCAACAGCCCAGAGAACACTCCTCATCACAAAAGGAGTCTCACTGACTACATAGAAATCTAGACTACAATCCGAAGAAGTGTTGAACTACAAAGATAGCATCCCCTATGCCTACGTACAATTTCAGTTAAGCTCAATACCGAAGGACTAAATCCTCTTACATAAACCCAAGTCGATCTCTAATGATCGACCAAATTCTCTGCCTCAATGATATTACATTATTCGCACATTACATATCCATTTCCCATTCCGATCTATATGATCGACAATGAGATCTTACATCATATATAGACAAAGCCTCTACCATAAATGATCAAGTTGGCCACCAGACAATAAACCAATTACATAATTACAGAACATGTTGGCCTCAAACCAAAAAAATAATATCCAACACATAAGACATCCCAGAAACACATCAGGAGGTCCAATCCACACGTTACATTAAAACAGTCTAGAACCTAGACCAATTGGGATCCAATTTAATTCTATACACTAAGCAATAATCTCCATTTGCCAAGTCTTGAACATGATCACCAACAAAATCCTGAAAATCCACTGGAACCTGCACCAACACCACTTATGCATATCATCAAAGATCTTCATCAAAAGCTCTGCTAGTGAAACCCTCATCGGAACCACAAAGCAAGCTTCCAAGAAAACATGATAGCATTCAATCACCAAACCAAAACCAACTAATTGAATATGAACATGAGTATCATGAATAAGCTAATTCCATGACCAAATCATATTGGAGCCTACCGGATCATGTTGGATCCAAACCAACTAGAAACTACTCAACCTATCAGGACCAAAAGGGTGCAGGTAAAGCATCCAAACAACTAGTGTTGACATAAATGACAAAACATCAATGCAACACATAATCAAATCCTCCAAATGGCCAAAAATATCCCCCTTTGGCATTGATGGCAACACTAGATGTAAAAAACATCTAACTACCAAGAAATGCCAAACAAGTCTCCCCCAATGGAAGACAACCAACAATCTCCCACTCAAAGATAGAGCAATGAAGTTTTGAAATAAAGACCAAACTCCCCCTATGAATGATATCTTCGTAAAGCTCTGAATTATACATATAACTCTCTGACTAATGTATACAACTCCTCAATTTTTTATTTTTCACATCAATATCTCTCCCCCTTTGACATCAATGCCAGAAATATGACAAAAATATCAAAGCAAAAACATAAACCATTGAATCACAAAGCCTACTACTCCACTTGAGAAGTAGCATCCTCACATCAGTGCCAAAATGAAAAATATCTCTGATAATACATACTAGACTGATGCTAAACCACATCAATCAAGTCTCCACCAGAGGGGCAGAAACTCCCAATCTGTCTCTAAAGTAATCAAATGATTCTTTAGGCAAATGTTTAGTGAAAATATCCACAATTTTCTCTTTAGTGTCCACATAAACTAGTCTAACTTCATTTGCTTCCACCTTTTCCTTCAAAAAGTTGTACTTGATAGATATTTACTTTGTCTTAGAATGAAATACCAGATTCTTTGATATGTCAATAGTAGCAGAGTTATCATAGTGAATAACTACCAGTCCAGTGCAATGCACTTTGATATCCTTCAACATTTGATTCATCCATACAACTTGTGTATAGTTAGTAGCAGCAACAACATACTCAGCTTCAATGGTAGATAAAGAAGTATGTGATTGTTTCTTGTTGATCCATGAAACCAACTTCTTCCCAACAAAGAAAGCTCCACTGGAAGTACTTTTACGGTCATCAACATCTCCAGCCCAATCAACATTTGTATATGCACATAATGTAAATTTATCATCCTTAGGGTACCACAAATCATATTCTGATGTACCTTGTAAGTATCTAAAAATCCTTTTCACTGCACTCTCATGATTTTCTCTAAGATCACTCTGAAATCTTGATACAATATAAACATCATTCATTATGTCAGGGCTAGTCTGAGTCAAATAAAGCAAACCTCCAATCATAGATTTGTATCTTGTAGGATTTACCAGTACAAAAACATCTTTCTTTGTCAATTTCTCACTTTTAACCATAGGAGTACTTACGGGTTTAGAATCTCCCATAGCAAATTTCTTCAACAATTCCCTAGCATACTTAGTTTGATAGATGAAAATACCTTTATCAGTTTGAGTAATCTGCAAACCGAAGAAGAATTTCATTTCTCCAATCATAGAAATTTCAAATTCATCCTCCATATTCTTAGAAAATTCGATACATAACTTATCTTCACCTCCAAAAATAATTTCATCAACAAATACTTCATTATCAGTGACCTTATAATATAAATTACTGTTAGCCTTACCCTTAGTAAAACCAATATTCAGAAGATATTTATCCAACTTTACATACCAAGCTCTAGGTGCCTGTTTCAATCTATATAAAACTTTCCTTAACTTGCAAACCATGTTTGTATCATCTGATAGTGAAAACCCATTAGGTTGCTCAATATAAACTTTCTCATCAAGATCCCCATTAAACAATGCACACTTAACATCCATCTAATAAACCTTTTAGTTCTTATGGGCATCATAGCCAATAAATAATCTCACAACTTCAACCCTAGCTATAGGTGCAAAAGTCTCACCATAATCAATTCCTTCCTTCTGAGAATATCCTTTACAAACCAACCTAGCCTTATTCCTTATAACTTGTCCATCCTCATTGAATTTATTCCTAAAAACCCATTTAGTTCCAATAACATTCTTATTTTTAGGCGAGGGAACCAAAGTCCATGTGTTATTTTTCTCAATCTGGTCTAATTCTTCTTGCATAGCTTTCAACAAATATTCATCTTTACATGCCTCAATTACTGATACTGGTTCAACTTGTGAAATTAAACATACGTCATCAGTTGCCTGTCTTCTTCTTGTCATTACTCCATTGTTCTTATCCCCAGTGATCTGATCTTCTGAATGATTCGATCTCACATACCTAGGAGTCTTCTGACTCTCTGTTCCTCTTCTCGGTTCTTCAATTAATGTGGAATTTTCTAATACTGTCGGAGTAACTGGTTCAACACTTTATTCCGATAAAGATGCTACTGGTTCAAATGTAATCATTTCCACCATCGGTTCCTTATCATAAACTCTAATTTGACCTCTATTTAGCTTATCCACCTTAACATTAGGTCTCTCCATAATTCTCTATAATCTCTTGTTATAACAACTATATGCTTTGCTTTCATTAGAATAACCAGCAAATATGCCTTCATCACATCTAGGATCAAATTTTCCAATGATATCATCTCTCCTGATATAACATTTACTACCAAATATTTTGAAATACTTAACTATAGGTGTATTGCCAAACCATAATTCATTAGGTGTCTTACCGATTTCTCCTTTGATATGTACTCTGTTGAATGTACAAACCACTATGCTCACTTCTTTTCTCTAGTAGATATGAGGTAGAATAGCTTCCATCATCATTGTTCTCGTAGCATCCAAGATAGTTTTGTTCTCCCTTTCCATAACTCCATTCTGCTGAGGTGTCCAAGGAGCAGAAAATTGTCTCCTTATACCATTCTTCTCACAAGAGTTATTAAACTCACTAGATGTTAATTCTCCACCATGATCTAACCTCAAACATTTAGTCTTCAATCATGTCTTAGTTTCCAATTTACCTTTATAGATTTTAAACTTTTCAAATGCCTCAGATTTTTCCCTTATAAAAGTAACCCACATTATTCTAAAATAATCATTAATGATTAGCATGAAATATCTATCACCTTGAAAACTTTTAACTCTAGAAGGGCCACACAAATCAGTATGAATAAGATCAAGAACATCATTATATTTATCTTCTATACTCCTTAAAGAGGTTCTGACCTATTTACCCATTTGACATTCTTTAAATACCGGATTATAGGGCTTCATAATCTTAGGTATATCTCCAACTTCCTTAGTTGAACTGATCTTCACAATGCAATCAAAATTCACATGACACGGCCTTTTATGCCATAGCAAACTCTTATCAATCTATGTAATCAAACATGTCTTCTCATTGGAATTGAAATGAAATATATTACCTTTTGTTTATGTACCGGTTGCAATCTCCAAACTAGTTATGTTAATGATTTTGCATTTTCCATCCTTGAACTATAATTGAAATCCCTTATCCACCAATTGTCCCACACTCAAAATATTATGCCTTAAACCTTCAACGTAATAAAAATTATTAGTATTATTCTTACCATCCAATAATATAGTTCCTTTTCCTTTGATAATACATGCTTTGTCATCTCCAAATATAACCAAACTGCCATCAAATTATTACAAAGATAGAAAATTCCCTTTATCTCTAGTGATATGATGTGAACATCCACTATCAATTACCCATTCATCCTTGTCTTCAATTTTAGCAGCAAGTAACTTCTCTTCAGGTACATTCTCTTCCAGTACTAGAACATCTTCCTTGATAGCTATGAACACCCATTCCTTCCCATTGTTGGAACCACTAGAAGAGTTTTCTATCGCTTCATCATTAGAATGAATAATGCCTTCCTCATCCGCTATGTAGCATGATTTGTCTCTATTTTCCTTGTACTTATGCTTGTTCTGATATCCAAGGTTAGGCTTAAAAGATCTTCTAACTCTTTCTTCAAATCTTAAATTCCTTTCAGGACATCTAGATGCAAAATGACCAATCTTATTACACGCAAAACATTGAAAAAGTGCTTTTCCTTCATACTTACTTCCTACTGGTCCTTTAGGTACTCTTCTAGAAACTAGTGCTTCAAGTTGCTCAAACTCTTCATAATTCATTAGGTGTCTTACCGATTTCTCCTTTGATATGTACTCTGTTGAATGTACAAACCACTATGCTCACTTCTTTTCTCTAGTAGATATGAGGTAGAATAGCTTCCATCATCATTGTTCTCGTAGCATCCAAGATAGTTTTGTTCTCCCTTTCCATAACTCCATTCTGCTGAGGTGTCCAAGGAGCAGAAAATTGTCTCCTTATACCATTCTTCTCACAAGAGTTATTAAACTCACTAGATGTGAATTCTCCACCATGATCTAACCTCAAACATTTAGTCTTCAGTCATGTCTTAGTTTCCAATTTACCTTTATAGATTTTAAACTTTTCAAATGCCTCAGATTTTTCCCTTATAAAAGTAACCCACATTATTCTAAAATAATCATTAATGATTAGCATGAAATATCTATCACCTTGAAAACTTTTAACTCTAGAAGGGCCACACAAATCAGTATGAATAAGATCAAGAACATCATTATATTTATCTTCTATACTCCTTAAAGAGGTTCTGACCTATTTACCCATTTGACATTCTTTAAATACCGGATTATAGGGCTTCATAATCTTAGGTATATCTCCAACTTCCTTAGTTGAACTGATCTTCACAATGCAATCAAAATTCACATGACACGGCCTTTTATGCCATAGCAAACTCTTATCAATCTATGTAATCAAACATGTCTTCTCATTGGAATTGAAATGAAATATATTACCTTTTGTTTATGTACCGGTTGCAATCTCCAAACTAGTTATGTTAATGATTTTGCATTTTCCATCCTTGAACTATAATTGAAATCCCTTATCCACCAATTGTCCCACACTCAAAATATTATGCCTTAAACCTTCAACGTAATAAAAATTATTAGTATTATTCTTACCATCCAATAATATAGTTCCTTTTCCTTTGATAATACATGCTTTGTCATCTCCAAATATAACCAAACTGCCATCAAATTATTACAAAGATAGAAAATTCCCTTTATCTCTAGTGATATGATGTGAACATCCACTATCAATTACCCATTCATCCTTGTCTTCAATTTTAGCAGCAAGTAACTTCTCTTCAGGTACATTCTCTTCCAGTACTAGAACATCTTCCTTGATAGCTATGAACACCCATTCCTTCCCATTGTTGGAACCACTAGAAGAGTTTTCTATCGCTTCATCATTAGAATGAATAATGCCTTCCTCATCCGCTATGTAGCATGATTTGTCTCTATTTTCCTTGTACTTGTGCTTGTTCTGATATCCAAGGTTAGGCTTAAAAGATCTTCTAACTCTTTCTTCAAATCTTAAATTCCTTTCAGGACATCTAGATGCAAAATGACCAATCTTATTACACGCAAAACATTGAAAAAGTGCTTTTCCTTCATACTTACTTCCTACTGGTCCTTTAGGTACTCTTCTAGAAACTAGTGCTTCAAGTTGCTCAAACTCTTCATAATTCATTAGGTGTCTTACCGATTTCTCCTTTGATATGTACTCTGTTGAATGTACAAACCACTATGCTCACTTCTTTTCTCTAGTAGATATGAGGTAGAATAGCTTCCATCATCATTGTTCTCGTAGCATCCAAGATAGTTTTGTTCTCCCTTTCCATAACTCCATTCTGCTGAGGTGTCCAAGGAGCAGAAAATTGTCTCCTTATACCATTCTTCTCACAAGAGTTATTAAACTCACTAGATGTTAATTCTCCACCATGATCTAACCTCAAACATTTAGTCTTCAATCATGTCTTAGTTTCCAATTTACCTTTATAGATTTTAAACTTTTCAAATGCCTCAGATTTTTCCCTTATAAAAGTAACCCACATTATTCTAAAATAATCATTAATGATTAGCATGAAATATCTATCACCTTGAAAACTTTTAACTCTAGAAGGGCCACACAAATCAGTATGAATAAGATCAAGAACATCATTATATTTATCTTCTATACTCCTTAAAGAGGTTCTGACCTATTTACCCATTTGACATTCTTTAAATACCGGATTATAGGGCTTCATAATCTTAGGTATATCTCCAACTTCCTTAGTTGAACTGATCTTCACAATGCAATCAAAATTCACATGACACGGCCTTTTATGCCATAGCAAACTCTTATCAATCTATGTAATCAAACATGTCTTCTCATTGGAATTGAAATGAAATATATTACCTTTTGTTTATGTACCGGTTGCAATCTCCAAACTAGTTATGTTAATGATTTTGCATTTTCCATCCTTGAACTATAATTGAAATCCCTTATCCACCAATTGTCCCACACTCAAAATATTATGCCTTAAACCTTCAACGTAATAAAAATTATTAGTATTATTCTTACCATCCAATAATATAGTTCCTTTTCCTTTGATAATACATGCTTTGTCATCTCCAAATATAACCAAACTGCCATCAAATTATTACAAAGATAGAAAATTCCCTTTATCTCTAGTGATATGATGTGAACATCCACTATCAATTACCCATTCATCCTTGTCTTCAATTTTAGCAGCAAGTAACTTCTCTTCAGGTACATTCTCTTCCAGTACTAGAACATCTTCCTTGATAGCTATGAACACCCATTCCTTCCCATTGTTGGAACCACTAGAAGAGTTTTCTATCGCTTCATCATTAGAATGAATAATGCCTTCCTCATCCGCTATGTAGCATGATTTGTCTCTATTTTCCTTGTACTTGTGCTTGTTCTGATATCCAAGGTTAGGCTTAAAAGATCTTCTAACTCTTTCTTCAAATCTTAAATTCCTTTCAGGACATCTAGATGCAAAATGACCAATCTTATTACACGCAAAACATTGAAAAAGTGCTTTTCCTTCATACTTACTTCCTACTGGTCCTTTAGGTACTCTTCTAGAAACTAGTGCTTCAAGTTGCTCAAACTCTTTATCTTTTCTATTCATATCATCCAATTCTTTTGCATACAAAGCTTTCCAATCTTGCTTACCGGTTTATGATGCAGATGCATGAAAAGCCAGTTCAAACTTCACAGCTCTAGAAGATCCAAATTCTTCAAGCTCAAAAGCAGATAATTTCCCAACCAAAGTATCTTTATTGACAGATGTATTAGCCATTGTTCTTAAGTCATTGATAGTAGTAGCCTTCATATTGTAAGTCGGTGGTAGGGCTCTCAAAAATTTAGAAACAATTTCATCTTCACTTAGAGTTCCACCACAACATTGAATTCCCATAATAATCACATTTACCCTTTCCATGAATGTAGTAATCCTTTCATCTTCTTCCATCTTCAGGTTTTCATATCTCACCCGGTAACCATCAAGTTTAGAAATCTTCACTATAGGGTCACCTTCATTAAGAGTCTCCAAATTATCCCATATATTCTTTTCAGATGATTTGTTGGTTAATCTCATTATTTGTTGATTAGAAAGTTCACACAAGAGGGCTTCTCTTTCTCTACAATCATTCTCAAGCTCCTTATCCAAGTTTTCTAAAGGAGGATTGCTAGATGTTGGATTATGAGGTGTGACACCATTCTGTGTGCTCTCCCAAATCTCCTTGCCAATAAATCTCAGATGAGTCTCCATCTGAATCTTCCATACTGTTTAATTTGTTCCATCAAGCCTAGAAATATCTCTCTGAAAGATAGCTCTAGATGAACTTGAATTGTTAGATGCCATAGGATCTTCCTCAAGGTGGTTAATCTTTTTGTAGAGAGGACCAAAGGTCTGATACAAATTGTTAGACAATTCAAATAACTGGAAGACAACTAAGGGGGGGTGAATAAATTGTCATAGATTATCGGAACCTTGAGCAATTAAAACTTTAATACTAAAACCCAAACCATTAATACTAGAATGCTTAAACTAAATACTAGAATAGAAGTTAATCCAATTAAGAATAAATAATAATCAGAAAATAAATACCATCCACATGACACCAAGATTTATACGTGAAAAAACCGGTAAAGAGAAAAACCACATAGGGAAGCCTACCCATAGTCAAATAATACTTCTGCAGTAAGTAAGTGAATTACAATTGAGGGGCCTACACTTGCAGGAAGCCCAACAACCTAGAGTGTACTGTTCATCACAAAAGGAGTCTCACTAACTACATAGAAATCCAGACTACAATCTGAAGAAGTGTTGAACTACAAAGATAACATCTCCTATGCCTGAGTATAGTTCCAGTTAAGCTCAATATCGAAGGACTAAATTATCTTACATAAACCCAATTCAATCTCAAATGACTGACCAAATCCTTTATCTGAATGATATTACATTATTTTCACAGTACATATCCATTTCCCATTCTCATCTATATGATCTATAATAAGATCTTACATCATATATATACAAACCCTCAACCATAAACAATCAGGTCAGCCACCAGACAATAAACCAATTACATAATTACAAAACATGTCAGCCTTAGACCAAGCAAATAATATCCAACACATAAGACATCCTGGAAACACATCGAGAGGTCCAATCCACACATTACATTAAACCGGTCCATAACCTAGACCAACCAGGACCCAATTTAGGTCCATATGCTAAAGCAGTGATCTCCATCCACCAAGTCTCGAACATGATCACCAATAGCATCTTGAAACTCCACCAACACCACTTATGCGTATCATCAAAGATCTTCTTCAAATGCTATATGGGTGAAACCCTCACCGGAACCACAAACCAAGTTTCCAAGAAAACTGGATAGCATTCGATCACCAGACCAAAACCAACCAACTGAATATGAACATGAGTATCATGAATAAGCCAATTCCATGACCTAATCATATCTTAGCCTACCGAATCATGTTGGATCCAAATCAACCAGAAACTACTCAACCTACTGGACTAGAAGGGTGTCGGTAAAGCATCCAAACATCTAGTGTTGACATCAATGACAAACCATCAATCCTAAATTTCATGTGATGACAAAGCATATAATATATATTACCATATATTTATGACATGGTAGAGGATGGAAAAGTGAAGTTGGAGTAAGATGAAATTTTAACAAAAGTTAGAATTGCCTTAATGAAGCCTATGAGTGTAAAAAGATTTAGATGGTCTTTGGGTTCTATGGGTTTCACGACCCCTAGTAGTTGAAAATATATTGTTTTCATTGGCTCTTCAAAGATGTTGAACAAGTAGGATAATTTTAGAAATAAGGTGTCTCAACCTTTAATATTTCCTAGCATGATTATTTATTTAATTATTATTAATTATTCTATGTAATCATTTATGTTGATTTGATAATGTCATTTTGTGGGATTGGCACTTTGAGATGCCATCCTACTTGTTTGTTGGAAATTATAAAAAATTTGTTGAATGGTTGAATGGACCAAAATACTGAGAGTGGGTGAATCAATATTCCCACACTTACAAAAATATTACTGATATATTAATCTCATCAACATAAAATATAAATTGCAGAATAAGAAAACAACACAACCATAAATGAACATCAGATTTTTATATGTGGAAAACCCAAATGGGAAAATCCATGGAGATGTTATATGGTGTTTACAAAATAGGTGGCTCACTGCCAGAATGCTCACTATAATAGAAAAATAATGAACTGAGTAAAATTACATCTCCTAATGCATGAGATGAGTTCCAAGATAAGCTCAGATAGCAACTCATAGAAATTCACAATGGATCTGGTAAAGGATTATTGCACCACTATGAATGCACTTTGCTAAACCAACTGCTTGCAACAGATCCGACAAATGAATGCTGCAACATTGTCTACACTCTGACTCTTCTTCATACACCTTTGCTCATATTCTATTTCTCACACACACACTATATATATATACACCCACACACCGAGGTAGTATGTTAGGCAAGCACAAATGATTTAGACGATAATGCATTGCTCCAATCAACATGTTATCCAAAATATGCCTCGACCAAAAATAGGTTAACCAAGCCGACCTTCACCGATCTTCTACACACTTCCATCACATGCTTCATTTACTAAAACACACACCTTAATTACCGAGACAAAATAGGGGTCTACCAGACCCATAAGCACTAACTCCAAGTACAACAACTCCTAACTTCAAGATATAGATGTCATAGATTTAAAAACATAAAAACATAAACCATTATGCAATATAATCATTTGGATAGCAATACAACTAATACAACTGATGGGTGAACTCACAATAATGGTTCCCACTTTTTTGCCACTTTTGACACTAAGATGAACAATTTTAAAATAATCTTCAACTTCTAACAACTATAACTATTAAACTATTAAGAATTTGGAGATGATGTAAATTAGTGATTTGTAGAATTTTGTCTGTAGATTCTATATTTTTTTTTTTCAGATTTTTTTGAAGATTTTTTAAAAAAATTTCCATCTCCCTTGAAAATTAGTTTTTTACAACAAACTACATTTTTTAAGAGTGATGTGCCTCCCGAAATGCATAACTTTTTTTCTATAAATGATAAAAACTCAATTCTTTCGAATTTTGGTTTATAACATCAATATCCAAGGCTTGCAGTTGGTTTGATAGTGATATGTTCAATATTTTTCATTTTATTAAGTTTTGAAGTCCGACTAGTCATAATTCAGACATAGGTTTACCTTTGAACACATAACTTATTCTATATATATCAAAATTAAATTTTATTTTTTTTGTTAGAAAGAAGACATCAATACCCAGGGATTAGATATTTTTCAGAATTTTTTTGAATTAGTTTCCTATTTTTCCCAATGCGTTGAACAGAGAAGTTCATGTTCGGTGAAAAACCTATATTTGGTAAAATTAAAAAAACAAGTTCATAATAAACTCAATATGTAATAAAATTATATTCATTGGAAAGCTTCCTTCGAGGACTATAATACTACATTTTGGTTTGTCAAGATCATTCCATTTGAGCCTTCAACCAGAGGTTTCAAGGCCAAAAATCTGCAAAAAAATGTAGAAATCCTCAAATAAGTGTTAAAAAGGGGTTCGAACGAAGGAGGGTTCAAGCGAACCTCCCTTTTTTAGGGGGGTTCGAATGAAGGGGGGTTCAATTGAACCCCAACGCTATAATTGAAAAATGACATAAATGGGCATTAAAGGTGCTTTGCTTGAAAGATGGGGTTTGAGCGAAGTGGGGTCTTCGCTCGAACCCCAAAGGGTATTCCGTTCGAACACCCCCACTTTGCTTGAACCCCCCGTAAACAAAATTTTCCACTTTCGCCAATTTCCTTCGTTGGCAAAAGTGGGAACCAGCTTTGTGAGTTCACATTGATATTAGAACTTGATACAACCCATGATAAGCAAAACATAGGATTCGAGAGAAGGGTATCTTCCAGTAATGAATCCAATAGATCATACGTGCCTTACAACTTCATATCACATACATACCTATCTTCCACTACTGCTCAACATTCCACATCCTATCCTAGCTGGATTATCGGGTTTGACATCGATGAAAACATTCAAACAAATCTAACAATTTTTTCATCAATTTAGGAAGTAAACATTCAATTTTTGGTCCCCATTTATTGAAGTTCACTCAATTTAATGGAGAAATCCAAAATGGGATATTTCTAAAATGTGTGAGTTGTACATGTAGGCACTTTGCATGAAAAGTAGAGCTTGCATGTGTATGTCCTTTGCATGTTTATTTTTGGATGTTGCATACAAGGTGGAGTTTTTAATATTTGTTGTGTTCGAGAATATGTGATGTGGTCTTTTCTAGGCATGCAATACCCTTATTTACTTCTATAAACTCTATAAATATAGGTGTTAGGATTAGAGATGCAGTATGAAATTATTTGTAAAGTATTGTTATGCTACCAAAATTATTCTATAATTTAACAATTGTGTACTCTTGAAATAACTTTCTCTACAAACGCATGTAACCAATTTATTTATTATAATACATTGATTAGGGTTTCGGAGTGTTGGCTTTTTCCCTTAAAAGGGTTTTCCCCACATACATTTTTTCTTATGTGCATTTATCTATGGTGATGATTTGTACTTTTTGTAATGTACACATTATTATAGTAATTATTTAAGGGTTTAAAAAAGTACACAATCTTTCCTTAATACATTGGTGTACAAAGAATTTCCATATACCTTTTTTCCTTTAAATTAGATGTAAGGTGTGTTACAACAACCATCCATTATTAAATTAGTAGCAAAGCACTTAAATTCATATTTTTTTATAACAATACATAAATAAAAAAGATGTATAATTGTTAAACACAACCATGTCTTCAATAATTAAAAAATAACAATAATAAAAATAGTCTTAAAAACAATTTTACAATACAAACAACCTTTCTAATTCATTGTGTAATGATTCATGATCTATTTTAACAATTAAATTTAAAATCTTAAAGAAATTTACTTTTAAAATATAAGGAAATGTGAGAACAAAAACCCTCTTCCATTACAAACTCAAAATTCAATGCTTATTAAAAGAGAGCACTAGGGGATAACATACTGGTACCCGTTACAACTAACTTCGTGAATCCATAGATCTTAAATGGTACATCAAATTTTGACGATTTTTTTTTGTCTCTATATGCGACTTATCTGCTTATAGTTATTATTTTTTCTTATAGGTAGTAATGACGCACATTGTGGTATACGTTTGTATGCAAGGGTCAAAATAGATCATTTCAAAATGTCACTCAATATCTACTAAAAGGTACCCGAATAATTGTACACTACAACAACCTCAAAAGTTGCTAATACTTATGCACAAATGTTTGAGTAGTCGTGGGCTATTGGTACCAATGAAGTTACACAACACCTCCAATTGAAATCCAAAAATTTTAACTACTTGAAGCAAAATAGACAGTTATTGGTACACCTAAAATTAAATAATAGATTTTTAGTTATCATTTTTTGATTTCTTTTAAAGTAATAATTAAAAAATTGAATAAACAAAAAGTAAATGATTATTGAGACATGAAAGATAAATAGTATTGTTCTGTTAGAACATTTCCATAAAAAATCACTTTCAAGTGAATAAAACCATTTAAAAGCCGATAGTCGGCCAATATCGAACTTACCAAAGAAAAAGAAAAATGACTTGGAGAAACCACAATTTCCCATAGAATAGAGAGAATAAAGAGATTAAAATTGAATCAATTCGTTAGTTTGTTTCTGTCCAAAGCATTCGACTACGTTTTTAAAGATTAACGTGAACCAAGGAAATGTTTAAGAAGAGTATTAGGTGGTTTCGATCGCAACAAAATACATATAAAACCATGTCTCGATGACAACCATTCAAATGCGTATTATTTCAAACTTCTTGGGAAGATTTTGGCTAGGAAACTATCATATTAAGAGATGCCTTACCTTAATTTGTTTTTAAATTTCACAACTCTAAACTGCGTACATAAAATCTGTCTGCTTAACAAAGGTGAAGTAATACCAGTCTAACTTATGACTGGCAATGTTCTCAGTTGGAGTCCTTATTACAGTCAAAACGTAAATACTGCAAGAAATATAGTCTAAAATTACCAAATCTAATTGGGCTTCCTGCAATTATTTCGGATCTCTCCATCACTGCCTGTTAGAGGACTGATATTTCCCAATTTAACCATGGAAGATGCAAAGTCGCTGAAGAACGTGTACTGATAGGTACTGTAGGTAATCACCTGAGAATCAGCAGATCCTCCATTATAAAGCTCCTGATCCGAGTGTAAAAGTCCTCTCTTGCTCAACAGAGTTTTATAATAGTAGTTGTCAAATGTTGTAGGAGTATTAATATCTAAAGAAGAAAGGTTATCGTCGCCACTGCTGCTTGGGCAATTTGATTTCAGATAAGTTGCCAACGTAGTTTCTATGTTGGATTCATTGTAGATGTGATCTCTGAAATTAGTGCAGCGAGCTTGACCAATAGTATGGGCACCTTAAAAATAAATTTAAGAAAAAAAGTTAGGTGCTATTGTTTGTGCTTGGTGATTATCATACAACATTTAGGAGACTGCAAAAATAAGTTACCAGAGAGCACAATCATGTCCTTGGCAGAAAGACCCTGAGCGCTAAAAGCTGAGATAAGCGCGCTAAGGTTTGATGTGGGTGCAGGAATTTTGCTATTTGCACCGCTAAGGCTTGCAGTTGTGGAGTCTCTTCTTCCTAGCTGCACTGTCCAGGATGGCCCTCCAAGCTACAAGTTAAAAACAATTTATTAGTATAACAAACTATAGAAAACTATTTAAGCTTATTCATATTGAACGAGGAATTGTGGATTACTTCGACAACCGAATCACGAGCAGCAATGGCCAAAATGTCGGAACAAGACACAACTCCACTGCAAACAGCCTCCACGTTGGTCTTAATGGTGTCTATCACATCGAATCCTCTGGCTGAATTAGCATTGGGTACTGCAGTCTTTTCTCCTGTTAAAGTTGACGAATCGTCTAATAGAATAGACCCATCGCAGCCCTGCAAATTTGTATCTCATTTAGCAATATATATGGAAAAGCCAAATGTAACGTTTGATAGCAGTATATATGAAAATTCTTACGTTAACGAAACAGTCATGGAAGTGAAGACGCAGAAGCGACGCCCCCATCCGTCTCTCGTTGGCGATAGCCTGTCTCACTGCAGATCTAACAATTGACAACAGATATGGACACGACGTACTGTAATATGTTGAGCTAAGCTGGCCATTTACAACAGTCGACCATAACCCTAAATAAATGCATGCAAGAAACGAGTAAGAGTATCTCATTGTTGCAAACTGAGCGATTTTTCTGAGGAGAAAAATCTAAGCAAACCAGTCGATAGCCTGTGAACTATTTTTGGTTGAAAGTCTAAGAATGTAAATCTGTGTATTGTCAACTACCAATAGATGGGCCTTTATAATTGAATATAAAAGAGTTTTACACGCAACTTCATTGCAGAGGAGGCTGAATGCGGAGAAGATATCTAGGTAGATGTTACTTTCTCTTCTCTCTTTTTTTCAATTCCACTGCCTAACTTGTGGAGCAAATGCTTAAATATCTCAGTACCCAACGCACCCAAAGAACATAGTGGAATACATCGAATGGATTTATTTATCATGGAGTTGTTGTTACCAGAAGTCAGCGTGCTTTTGGTATTAGTTTGACATTACATTAATTAAAGAATTTGATAAGTGCGAGCCACGTTTCCTATATCAAAATAGGGGTATAATGCCGCATAGACTTGTGGAAATCTTTAGAACCGTATTTCAATTTGACTCTTGAACACATTGTTGAACGCCGCTTTTTTGTTTATTAATCTATTATTCAAATGTCATTATAGAGCCGTGCGATCAAGACAACGTTGGGTGGTATGTGTGTCCTTGGATTGGATCATATTATGTATTTGGATTATTTATTTGCAATATTAAAAGTATTTTTTTAATCATTTTTTGAAATATTGTTCATATTCTATTAGCTTGTGTCTAAAAAACAAATTATGAAACAATTAAAAATATGTATTTAAGGATACTTCTAAAATAATTAAGAAGATGAATAGTATGAATCAAACATTTACAAAATTTTCATTTCAACATACTTGTATAAATGTCAACCTTATAATAGTCCAAGATACATCATTGCATTTATACTTGGTGTATGTGCCATCTTTGATCGAAATGGAAGGGGCCTGATTAGTAATAAATTTGTTTCTCATCCAATTGTTGTCCCTTATGTTTTTTATCATACTTCAATTAAGATTAACAAGTGTTGGGATATAAGCACATTATAGTAGGTTACAATAATCATAGACCACACAATACTAATCAAACAAGATTGCATGGTGTGCTTTAGTCTCACATGAAATGGTCTTGTTATAGATGGGAAGAAGTTAATCTCTCTCTCTCTCTCTCTCTCTCTCTCTCTCTCTCTCTCTCTCTCTCTCTCTCTCTGTTGTAACATACTAACCATTTCATAAAGAAAACATAAGGAAAATACTTTTCATTTTCATAAAAGAAATTACCAACTGTTTCATAAATCTAAAACTTTTCAAACATATTCCAATTCAAGAATTGAAATGAAATCAAACATCTTCTTAATAAAAATAAATAACAAAAAGTAATTTGTACTTCTCTTCTAACATTAATTAAAATGCAATAAGTAAAAAGAGAGGTTAGAGTTTATTGATGCTTTTGCTTTCCAATCAAGAATCTCATGCAAGTCTTAGCTTATATTGTATGAGGGATAGACTGATCAGGTTGCTTTACCTCCAACCATAGACCTAGCGGTCCCCCACATGTTAGGAATTGGATGCAGAAAATATCAATTATATGCAAATAAAAGTTAAACAAAGGAATGAAAAACACAAATATAATAACAATGAGGAGACATTTTTTAACATGGTTCACCCAAACTCGGGCTACATCCACCAAACAGAGAGTCCAATATTATTATCTTGCAAATCGAATTGATTACAACTAGCAATCCCTTGCAACTCAATATCACTGCAAAAATGCTACAAAATTCTCCAGAGAAAAAAGCCCCAACCCTAAGCCTTTTATCAAGACATGTCACTTACAAAATTAGGATTACAACATATCAACCAATAGAAAAATAACAAAACTCGTTTGGGGAGTGCACCAGGGGCTTTGCGCCTAGACCCTGTAAGGGATGCTACCCCTTGACCTCGCCTCGAACGTGTTGCCCCAAACCCCTATTAAATAATTTGGAGGGAAACTACACCAATGGAAGTGGGGAAAAATTTAAGCTCCAAGTATGATTAGGCTCCATATAACAATAATCACCCACTTGGAGACTATGTTGTTCTATATTTATTGTTTCCAATCTTCAAGACCAACCAAAGCTAAAGAGGAGCTCAGATTCTCCTTTGTTGCCGCCTTTATAAACATATCAGCTATATTTTCATTTGTATGTATCTTTTCTAGACTTAACTATCCATCATCGAACACTAGCTGAATGAAATGATACCTCAACTGTATGTGTTTTGTCTTTGAATGAAACACAAAATTATTTGCAAGATGGATGGCACTTTGGCTATCTGTAAAAAAAATTATTTTCCTGTTGTTTCTCAAATTCTTCCATGAAAGATTGCAGCCGATCTCTTTGCTTGCCTCTATTGCAACTGGATACTCTACCTTTGTGGTGGATAAAACAACTACCTTTTGCAATTGCGAGATCCAGCTCACCATTGTCCCACCTACAGTAAAGACATAACCAGTAGTACTCTGCTTGGTATCAATATCCACTACCAAATATGAGTCTACATAACCTGCTAAATCAATATTAGAGGCCCCAAAACATAAATGTTTATTGTATGTACCTCTCAAATACCTAAGAACCCATTTTACTACATGTCAATGCTCCAATCTAGGATTACTCATATACCTTCTTAGGACTCCAACAACATGTGCAATATCTAGTCTTGTTCATACCATGGCATACATTAAAATTCCTACAGTTAAAGCATATGGTACCTTGGACATTTTGTCTTTCTCCTCTTGTGTCTTGCAACACATCTCCTTAGTCAATTTCAAATGACTAGGCAAATGTGTGCTGACAAATTTTGCGTTCTCCATATGGAATCTTTGCAACACCTTTTCAACATAATCAGCTTGAGATAGAGTCAATTTTTTGTTCTGCCTATTTCTACAAATTTTCATACCAAGGATTTGTTTTGCTACTCCCAAATCCTTCATAGAAAATGATTTTGCTAAATATTTTTTTTACTCTTTAATGTGATCCATGTTAGACCTCCTACAAGCATTTCATCAACATATAAACATAAAATAATGTAGTTGTCATTGTCCATCCTCTTAAAATTAACACAATGGTCAGGTTTACACATGTTGTAGCCTTGCTTATATATAAAACTATCAAATTTCAAGTACCATTACTAAGGTGCTTGTTTCAAGCCATATAATTTTTTTTGCAATCTATACACCAATTTCTCCTTACCTTTGACTTCAAATTCTTTGGATTGTTCCATATATATCTCTTCTTCCAAATCACCATGGAGAAAGACATTCTTTACATCTAGATGTTCCAAATGCAAATCTTCAGTAGCCATAATACTTAAAAAGATATGAATAGAAGTCATCTTAACAACCAGAGAAAAAATTTAAGCAAAATCAATGCCTTATTTCTATGCAAATCCTTTCACAACTAACTTGGCTTTAAATTTGCGCTTACCTCGATCTTCCTCTTTCAGTCTATAAACCCATTTGTTTTATAAAGCCTTTTTACCTACAGACAACTTACATAATTCCTAAGTCTGATTTTTTTGTAAGGAGTACTTTTCTTCTTTCATTGCAAGCTCCCACTAGACCTTTGTATCCACCTACATAGCTTCATCATATCCTTTTGGTTCACCAACAATTGTTAACAAAATATAATATGAATATAGGGAGACAACTTGTCAGGAGGTCTACTTAGCCTTGTTGACCATCTAACATTCACTATAGTTTGTGGTATTTTCGGCTACTATTGTGGAGCATGACGAACCATTGGAACACCACTATCTAGAGTATCATCTAGCACCACATAATTCTTTACTTTCTTCTTATGTTGTTGCAACTGATCTTTGTACAACACCAACTCATTGAATACAACATCTCTTCTTCTCACAATTTTCAGATTTTCAACATCCCAAAGCCTTTAACCAAATTCATCAATGCCATATCCAATGAAAATATATATTTTTTATTTTGCATCCATCTTGGTTCTATTTTCACAATCTACATGTGCAAATGCTTCACATTAGAAGGTTTTGATAAAATAATAACTCACCTTCTTACCTGTCCATGCTTCCTTTGGAATACCACAAGCCAAATGAGCTAAAGGAACTTTATTAGTTAAATATACAACAATATTAGTAGTCTCTGCCCACATGTTTAAAGGAAGCCCAAGATGCAAACTCATGCTCCTTGCATGCTCCATTATTGTCCTATTCATGTGCTCAGCCACTCCATTTTCTTGTGGAGTCCCTGCGACCAATTTTTGCCTACAAATTCCATTAAAAGAAAAATAATCATCAATTTATTTGCTGCAATACTCACCACCCTTATCAGATCTAAGACATTTTAGTCTTTTATCCGTCTCATTCTCAACCAAGCTTCTTCAACCAAACTTCTTCTTTTCTTAAATGTTTCAAATACATCCAATTTTTTCCTGATGAAATAAATCTAAACCTTCCTAGTTGTATCATCTATGAATGTAACATAATATCAAGAGCCACCGAGATAAGATACCTGAGCCGGTCCCCATACATCTGTATACATAAGCTCCAACTTTTCGTCTTTCTTTTGCTTCCCATCCTTGAGAAAACTAGCTCTCTTTTGTTTTCCATATACACAACTTTCACATAAATCCATATTAATGGATTTCAAACCTGGTCAAATCCTCTTAGAATGAAGTACCTTCATACCTATTTCACTCATATGCACAAGTCTATTATGCCATAGCGTTGTCTCAGAAACTATAACAACTATTTTAGTTTCTTCCTGCAAACCCGAAATAACTCTTCCAAAATCTGTTTGGGTACTCTCTACAACATCTAAAGTAGAAGGAATAGTATGACCTGTATAAAGATATATGGTGCCTACTTTGACACCTTTTGCTACTATCAAGGCAGCTCTTGAAACTTTCCAATTTGTATCATTAAAAGAAACTGTGCAACCTTTACCACCTACCTGCCCTGCTGAATATAAATTCCTACTCAGCCTTGGAACATGTCTTACCTCTTGTAGTAGCCAATGATTCCCATTCTACAACTTAATCTTAATTCTTACCTTTTCAACAATCTGATATGGCTCATTATCTCCCAAATAAAATAGCCCAAAATCCCCTTAGACATAATCAAGAAAATAACTTTTATGGGGCATTGCATGAAATGAGGCCCCTGAATCTAAAACCTATGAATCATCAGCATTATCTAGGGAAATAATCAAAACATAATCTTTAGATTTATTACTTACCACATCTTCCTCCTTATTAACTTCTTGTTTGTCTCCTTCTTTATTCTTCCAAGACCAACAATATTTCTTCAGATGACCTGGTTTCCCAATACCAACAATCTTTTGGTCCTCTGAATTAGGATCTCTTTTCCTTTGATTTTTCTCGTGACTTCCTATGACCTCCAGTACATTTTCCTCTCTCCTTTGATATGCCCCCACTTTCTACATTCAAAACACTACCTGATGTGGATCCACCTAATCTTTTCCTACAAATTTCCTCACTCAGAATAACACCTACAACAACATCAAATTTTGGGGTATTTGAACTAGAAATAGAGTTACTAACTACCATTACCAAACTATTCTAGCTTTCAGGGAAAGAACATAATATCATGAGAGCTCTAACTTCTTCATCGAAATTTACCTTTAGAGAATTCAATTGACTGGTAACCGTATTAAACTCATTTAAATGATTTGTCATAGATCCACCTTCAATCATTTTTCAGATCAAACAAATGCTTTATGAGAAATACCTTATTTAAGGTTGGGGGGTTTTCAGACAAATTAGCTAAAGATTTCATCAGTTGATCTATTGTCTTCATTTTTGTTATATTGAATGTCATGGATGGTGCAAGGAACAGTCAAATAGTTCCCAGTGCCTTTCTATCAAGAATATTCTAATCCTCATCACTCATTGTGCCTTTCTTGGCAATTCCTTCCAACAACTTCCATAAATCCTTCTAATAGAGATAATCCTCCATCTACATCTTCCATAACTGATAGTTTTGCCCCACTTAACGATGAGAATCCCACTCAACTATGAGACCTTCCTGTAGATGATAATCCAACACAACCCACTCCGATACCACTTGTTAGGAATTGCACGTAGAAAATATTAATTATATGCAAATAAAAATTAAACAAAGGAATGAAAAACACAAAAATAATAACAATAAGGAGACAATTTTTAACATGGTTCACCCAAACTCGGGATACATCCACCAAACAGAGAGTCCAATATTATTATCCAGCAAATCGAACTGATTACGACCAACAATCCCTTTCAACTCAATACTACTACAAAATGCTACAAAATTCTCTACTAAAGAAAACACCCAACCCTTAGCCATTTATCAATATTTATGTCAGTTACAAGATTAGGGTTACAACATGTTAGCCAATAGAAAAATAATAAAAGTTGTTTGAGGAGCGCCCCAAGGGCACTACCCACAAACCCCTATTAAATAATTTGGTGGGAAACTATGTTGATAGAAGGGGAAAATTTAATCTCCAAGTCTGATTAGGCTCCATATAACAACACCACACACCTTCCTTATGGAAGTGGCCCTACCCTTCATGAGGTTGTAGACACAGGACTAGATCCCATTGCCATCTAAGCCTGGTGTTTAGAACCTACACGACTCTTGTCAGTCACGTGCACTATAGATACCTCCTAACTAGCATGACTTCTCTAACTAGGAAGTGAATATGATTCAGGTGAACTAATAGATGCATGCAAAACACTATGACACCTTGGCCAATGTTTAATAAATTATAAACACGTTTGATGTGATGCCAAAGTTCACCACCCTACTTGACTTGTTGCATTATTGTTGAAAGTCTAATTGACTTGACTAGGAGGACTTGACCACTTTGACATGCTAACTGCATTTTGTCCTTTAATTAGAGAAAATTACTCTAGACTCAAATGGATGCGTTAAGTCAACTATTGGTCTCTTTATTAATGTTTCATAATACATGCAAAGAACTCCTCAAAAATTACATCTTTCATCTTATTCATTCCACTATTAACTATGTATAGAAGTGATATTTCTTAGCATGATGCATGTGTACATATATGTGCATTCATGAACATACATGCATAGATTCATGTGTCTTTCCCTTTCATTGTCACATCAAATATGTTCATGTATGTGCATCCTTGAACAAACATACATACATGCATGTGTCCCCCTTACCTTAAAGTTATTACTCAATCGTTAAATCTCCACATTTCCTCAATGATACTATTATCGGTTGATTCATTACTCATTACAGACATAAAAGCCTTATCGGTTGACTCTAGTTCATTACATAGCTTAACTCTCATACGAGTCTATCTTTGTCATCGACCTCGTGATAACTAATGCAATGGTTAAACAATGCAAATAGAGGTCACTCTATTTTTTCATTTACTATATCGACGCATAAGGATCTACATTAAATATGGTTTTCTGCTTACATGTCATCCTCATTTTCAATAAAGATTCGACAGTACTAAAGTAATATATAGTATCCATAAGTGAAAGCTCATATAAAAGGAGGCACATGACCAATATTATATTACAGACTTAGGATTGAAACAACACTTATCGTGCTTGGGTGTAACAGAGACTAAGTCTCTTACCCTATTACAATTATAGATTGATAGAAAGAATCCATTATGATAATATTATCTTTGTATATTCGATTCTTATAACATTATCATTCCATATGCAACTCTCTTAGCTAGACGGCTATGAAATAGATCATTATCAAATTTAAAACATTGCAAAAAGCATTGCGAATAATAATTGATGCTCTATCTACAGGTGAAGTGCTTATAAATCAGAACTGAAATATTTAGATTGATGACAGATTATGCCTGTAGATTTTATTTTGACAGAGTCTGGATAATAATGATTACTACTTCTCGGCCAATCTCAATCCTTTCAAAATAAGCTATTCAAATGTAAAGCACTCTGATCGGCTCTTATTGTTCTTTTTACCAGCAATGTTCTACAAACATAATGATGATAATCATGATCAAAAGAATAATGATTTTCTACTACCAATACCCCAGCCCTAAAGATCGGATTCCTTTGTCATACACCTTGATTGAGTAATACAAGAAAATGATCTGATATTGCAATGTTCTTCCTCTTTAACACCCAATGCATTCTTTATTACTTATCAAAAACCATTCCTACCACCGCCAATGGTGGCTATGAAATAAGGTAACGTCCCCTTCAATGTGCTTGGGTATTGCTTCCATGAGCATGGACACTCGGCTATGAAATTCGTTACCAATATGTCTCCAAAGATTCGAATTGAATTAGATGAATATTCAAATACTTTGTTATGAATATATCTAAACCTATATGTATATATATGTATGTTACTATGATAATAATAAAATTGGTTGAATATTAAATTACTACCAAACTCAAGTTATTTATTCAATATCATTAATTAATTGCTCATTTTAAAATGTTATAATGAAGATGATTAACTTAAGGAAGACAACCTTGACCGTACCAATTAGTGGATATGAAATTGTCAGCATAATGACATATTACTATTTTGACTCTAGTAACTCTAGGATTACAAGTCAAGCCCTAAAAGGCTACTTATCTCAAGGATTTGACAATGATGGCAACTTTTAACCTCTTCCCATGTTTGCGCCCCTCTCCATAGTGACACTCTCTCCTCCTTCTCTGATGGTGATAGAATCTCTTGCATCCACTTAGACAAATGAAGGTAGTGACACATAATTTTTACCATATGCGGTATCCATATATCAAAAATTTCATTGCTCAAGTTAACATCATTTATTTCATAAATTTATTGAATAGAAGTTCTCAATAATCCTCAGTTATTCAGCATCATATCTCTAATTATGAAATTAATCCAAAACTTAAAATGTTCATGAAACAGGGATGTAACATATCCCCCCTTGTGAATCATCATCCCTGGTGGTTAAGTAATATCATAATCAAAACATAAAAAGGTCTTGCTTTAATTAACAACACAAAGTCTTTTAACTATGAAAAAAATGAAAAGATGAGGAAATTTTTGAAGGATTTCATTGTAATATTCCCATGTGGCATTTTCTTCTACATACTGGTCCCACTAGACCTTGGAGTGTGTGATCTCACAGTTACATAAGTGAAGCTTATGTACCTTGATCACCCTGAGTGGCTTAATAGTGACCACTCCTCGATCCTACACCTGTAAGGAATTCTAGTTAATCATGTGGTCAACTTCTAGGACTTTAAACAATCTCGCATATTTGAATACTAACTTAGAAGAATTTATAAACTTATTTGAACTTTTTTGTAGCTTGACTCTTATGCATACTTTTGCTCCCACCAAAAATTGTTTTGAAATTCACTTTACATTTGCATAGCTCTTTTTCCAATTGTTAGATTCTACTAACCTCTTTCTGATTAGCTTAACTTGTTCCTCCATTTTTTAGAGCATATTAATATTAAGGATTATCCTATCTTCTAGCTTATCCCAACTAATAGGAGTTTGATACCTCCTTCCATACAATTCCTCAAATGGTGTCAAGTTAATGGCTGATTGGTGTGAATTATTATATGCAAATTCCACTAGTGGTAGTCAATCCTCCCACTTGTATTGTTGATACATGCATTACATTATCAAAAGACCCTCTAAGACTTGATCTACCCTTTTTATTTGACCATCCTTTTTTTGGGTGGTAAAATAAATTAATGCTCAACTAGTTTCCTAAGGCTGCAAATAAGTTTTTCCAAAACTTCAACATTAATCTAGTATCTCTGACAACCACGAAATGTCCTTATGGATCTATCACTTTAAAAATTATTTTTATTGTTAACTTTTTCTTTAGATACTCAAAAGGCTTTTCGATATTTCTCTATCCATTCAAAACTTTTTTCCTTTCTCTCAGGTGTGGTGATGGGGTGAGCTATTCATGAATAATTCATTACAATTTTTTTGAAGTATCTCACCAACCCCACAAAACTTCTCACTTCATGCACTCATTTTGGGGTTGGAAATTGTAGTATGCTCTTGATTTTAGTCAAATATACCACTATTCCCTTAGAAAAGATGATTTTCCCTAGGTACTATACTTCCTTCTAGAAAAAGATACATTTAATGCCCCACTAAGGAAACCCAAAGGACAACAGCTTGTTCATTCCCAAAACTGCAGATTGGAAAACCAGAAGACTTGCCAAATCCTCAAGTAGTCCAATCAGCCTTGGCCAATGAACAGGGATGGTCAAAGACCAAATCCCTCTGCACTTTAGGCTCCAGTAAACCTATGTGGGTATGCCTCTTCCTCTCAAGCACAAAAGAGGTTATTTATAGTGGATTTAAACCTTTAGCAAGTTTACACAACTGGCAAATTATTGTTTTGCAACTATGCTTTATTATGTGCTTTAACTGAATGCTTTGAAAAGAAATGATTGTGAATGTATATTGAAAATTAAATTTCTTTCAAGATTTAAATGAAATCTGCATAGATCAGTTCATATAGGATTGGGAAAGAATGTTTCTCTATCAAGGACCTTGAATGCATACAGATCAAAACCTTAAAAGATCAATAACAAACTAGTGCCTCTATCCAATGATATATATGACACTTTGTGGACAAAATATCTTATCAACTCAAGAGATAATTTCAAATCAACTATGAAGGTTCGGTACGCATTACACAAACAATAAGAACTCAATCTTTCACTTAATGCAATGGTATGTGATTCACATCATAGAAAATCTATAAGTAGATTTATCAAGAGGACAAAGATAAACATCAACACAAAAGTGTACACAATATTTGGTAAAAGAAACAACAAACCTTGTATATTAATCTTCAAGAAATGTTGCATACATAAGCTACACTTGCAAATGCTCCATTACAAATTGCTTGCACAAAATGATACTTCTTCTTCCTATAGACTTCTCTAGTACAAACTGATATTCAATCCTTACAGTAGCATGTTGTTCTTATGATTCCCTTCTCCTTTACATATAAGAATGACCCCCTATAAGTATCTCAATCAAAAGACATATATGAAAGGACACACCCTTTCATACACAGAAGGGAGTTACAGATAGTTTCCTTCCAAAGGACACACCCTTTGGTTTAATAAATAATTACAAATGAGAATCCCTAAAAATACTAAATGACACTCCAATCATGTGTCTTATATTCTCTGCCTTGATAAAATTCTTTAGCAAATATCCATTAACTTCTCATTATCTCCTTTTATTTTCGATGGGACCACTTCTAATTTCTTCGATAAACTTCATATCGATGAAACTGCTTCTTTCAATGAGTCCTTTGAGAGATCCATCACAACCTAGGTTTGTTCGATAAGTCAATTTTTTATGACATGCCACCTGATTGCCACTTCAGCTGCTAACTCATCTTGACTGGACCCACCATTTCACTTTGGTCCCCCTTTGTCACTAATCCATGATAGATATTGATCGTGCAACTTTCTATAGCAGAATAACAACATCCGTTGGATCTTCCATGACTTGCTCGTCCTTTATCTCTTCGTCCATCTACGCCACTTCACCATCTATCTTTAACCATCTGGCTTATCAGGGTGACCGCTAGTGGTTATTCATCAAGTCACGATGGATAACTGACAAGCAGTTTCCCATCATGGTATAGCGATGACCATCGATATTCCTCAGACCTACTAGCTCTTTAACTCAACCTTTCATTTTTGTGCCCTTCCACGTGTTATTTTTGAATTGGTTTGCGGATCCATCTGTTCGCCACCTGGACTTGCCATTAGACTTGGGTCCACCTTGTCGCCAAGTCGTGATGGGTAACTGGCAAGCATCTTCATCTTGCAGTATAGCGATGGTCGTTGATCCACCTTCAGCCTACTTGATTGTTAAGTCGCCTTTTCTACATGTGCTTTGTCGTTGATCTGTGATAGGTATCTATCGTGCACTTTCCCATTGCGGTATAGTGACCACCGTTGGATCATCTGCCCGACCATCAAATCTTCCTAACTTGCTCGATCTTTAGCCTCCATCCTCACCAGTCTGTCATAAAACTTTGGTTTCCTTGAGATACGTGTCCGCATGCGTGGGGTCCACTGGGTTCAGCCTTCTTCATGCCAAAAGCCATTTCTCTTTCAAAAGTTATCATGTGACTCGCTTTTGACTTAAACATTAAAAGAGCCTATCCCACAAACAATGTGGGATAAAGGCTTTCCCACTTTTGGACAGCTCCATTTTCTTTAGTAATGCTCTTGCAAAATGATTTACTAATATCCGACTAGAAAGATCAGAATCTAGAATTGCATATTGTAAATTCAGATAAGTTGTATTTATATTTGCCTTTAGAAAACATATCAAATAACCTCATATGAATCCGAAATTTGAAATGTAGGTCCTCAGATATACATGAAATACAAAGGAATAATTAATTTGACCTGATAGTGTTGAGATGAAATATAATTATGGTTCAAAAAGGTATACTTGGCTTGATTCTGGAATTTGTGAAACATATACATACCTCGATCTAACCTCTTGATGGATGCATCAGACCTGGTCTCTAAAAGTTAGAATTGAACAAGCCTACTTGATTATATATGTTACACATGATTGAACATAGAAATATGCTATTTGGCATGAATCTGGAACTCTAAAATTTGAAAATTTTAGGGTTCCAACATAGCTAACTAAACCATTAAACATAATAATTTGTTAAAAAAACCAAAGCACATTACAACCATTAACTTATTATAAAATTAAATTATATAAATGTATAAGAGAAAAAATAAATATTCACATGAACTAGGTCCTCTTGTGAGTTCCATGATGACACTACTAAGGTAACTCTTTAAGCAATAGCTAATAAACTTAATCCATAATAAATAGCATAACATTATAAAATGGATGAGCATACATGTCTAACACTAGGTTACTTTTTAATCACCAAACTAAGTACTCCTATGATAACCTTTGTAAAGATATAATGATACATCCAAACACACAAGAGTGGTCAGCACAACAATGAAAACCACTTAACACTAATCTAGAGTTACCATCTTTTGATTACTACATATTGCATTATATTAGATCAAATTACATCAATCTCCCTAAGGGAGTGTCCAAACTACAATGATAATAAAACAAGTACAATGATGTAAATAGAAATGATAATTAAATACATCGCATCTTCTAATACATCATTTAATCATCTACACAAAGTAATGAGAGAAAAATAGAAAGAAGACATAGGATCCATCCAATGCATGAAGATCTCCATCAGTCCCAAATGGAGGTAGGCAACAATCTCCCGACCATGTAGAACCCTTAGGTCCACCCCACCATGCTCTGGAGATGGACACAAGGCCTCACACAACACAAAAAAATAAGGCTAACAACCAGCCTCCAAAGAAACTTAAGGATATAGATGAACAATTAGGACTTAACACAAGGTTTCACCAGAGGCTTCTAACATGACCACATAAGATAGGATTCTACCACACAATTATGGAAGACTGTCATCACATAGCCCCAAAATGTGTCCCCTGAATGGAAAAAACTTCTCATTTCCATCCTTAGCCTATACGAGTACTAAGGCCATGGGTGAGGTAATAGAAATATCTTGATTAGTGTGTACTTCCCCCTAGTTCATTTATTTAGTTATTAGTTGATTAAGAAACTCACAATGGGCTATGATGGCTAGCCACTTTATGGCCCCAACCCCTGTTAAGATCTACTCTCCCTAAAATACACCTAGACACCTCTAACCTAGAGCTTCATTCCAATGAATAATAAGCATCATTGGTATAAACAACTCATAGGTATCATACATAAGTCCATGGTTAGGAATCTAAAACATGCATCATACATATATGCCTCTTTGAACCTTATCCATCTAGATGCGTCAATGAGTTCACTTCCAAATTCCATAACCATATGATAGTATTAGATCCAAGAACATGAAAAAATAAATAGATATAAATCAATCTTAATCAGGTCTTATTGACCCCCATACATTGATAAAATAGAGGACAACCTCATGGCAAGCCTCTGGAATCCACCTAGACACCCAAACTGATGAACAAAGTTAATGTTCAACAAGTGCAAGGCTCTAATTTAAATGTCCCCAATAGAGTATTAAGGATTTATTTCAGATCATATTATTCCCTCAACAATATATTAATTATTTGAATCCCCCTAGACAATGGTTGGTTGAAGCTAAATTTTGATAGGTCTTCTAGGGGTAGCCAACCTGGGTTGAGCGGGATAGGGTGGAGTGATTAGAGACTTACGTGGCAGCTTCATCCTCGCATATGTTAAAATTTTCAGAATTAAAACTTCAAACATGGCTAAAGTGGAATCTATTTATCATGGGTTAATCGCATCTAGGAACAATGGGCTTAAGTGCATCATTGTTCAAGGTGTCTCTAGAAATACCATCATGATTGTTAAAGGGAAAACAAAATTGGATTGGAAATATAATCCTCTTATTGCCAAATGTCATGCTATCCTTCCTTCATTAAGAGATATTAGGTTCTACCACATGAGATAAGAAGGAAACTATGCGGTAGCCAAGCTGGTGGGGATGGGCAGGTATACTGCTGATTTCAAAATTTGGATCCACTTGCACGAAATCTTGATGGAGAATCATTCCATTATTTTGAATGACTTGTCTTTTAATGATGAATAATCTTGATGATGGTTTTTTTGTACTTGCCTTTCTCGCCCTTTCCTTTCCATGTTTGTTAAGCTAGCGAGACTTAAATATTATTGTTGGTACCACCTACCACTCTTTTCCCCACGCTTGTCACTTTCTCAGCCTAGTTTCCTATTTTACAATTATGGACACAATGAATTGATTCAGACTGAAACCAATGAATGATCTAAATTTAAGAATAATGAGAAGCTATGGGATAACGTGATTAAAGGAAATCTGGCTAATTATCTAGAAGGAATTACTAGCCATGACTCTAAACTCTCTATAGCTTTTGTTCAAGCATGGGACAATGGGAATGTGAATATTGGCAGTGTTACTTTTTTGGTTTTGGCAGAAACTATTGTGAAGGTGACATGACTAGCCCTTTATGGTGTGTCATTTCACAAAAAACCTAAAAGGAATTACAAGGATGACTTTGACCGGTTTTTTCAACTAGGCGAAAGATTTTCCAAGTTTCAAAGTGGTTACAATCAAGAGGAGATCCCTAGAATTTTGATGGAAGCTACTCTACTGATAATGAGATACTTCACATTAGACAGAAGGAATTTAGAAGGTTCCATTTGTAGGTTTTTCCCATGTTAAATCATCTTTGACATGGGGTAAGAATGAATTTCCCCTTCTAGATTATTTCTTCTTTTTCTTAGTCCATTTCCAATGTCATTGAGAAGAGTAAACCCCCTCTCCACCAGAGTCTCATCTAGAGGATGTATAACTTCCACCTGGCTTTGTCTCCCTCTAGTGAGACCCATCTGTTGTGGCCAGGTCTACCTATGATCCCAATCTGGTTGTTGACCTTATTGTTACCCCTTCTAATTCTTGGGAATATATTATGCCTCACTCAGGTTCTAAAATGCCTACTAGGAAAAACCCTGCTAGAATGACCAAATTCAAGGCAATTGCTGCCACCTAAAAGGACCAGGATGTGGGTATCCAGTCTAAAATACAAAAAAATGAGCTTAATGTGATTTCTCATGATTTTGGATGATTCTTTCCTTAGAGTATGAAATCCTAGAAGCTTAGAAGGCTTATATAAAGTCAATCTATAATAAAGTAGACAATTATAATGGTCTCATATCTATTAACATCAACCCACTCTATCATTGTAATGTTTTTATTTTAATTAATATAAATTTTAGGTTCATTTTCTCTAACTGCCACTCCTCTATTTCCTTCATCTTAAAAGAAATTCAAAGAAAATGAATGCATGTGGGAATATTGCTTCCTATCCTGTGTCTTTACAACATAACATAATTGGTGGGATCAGCCATGAGCCTAGACATTAATGGATGCACAGAATTTGGACTACACTTGGGAAAGAAGGAGTTTTCTTGTCTATGACTATTGTCTTGATAATTTGCCCACATGACTATTGAATGCAGTGTTTCAAAAATGCAATCCTAATTACCTCGATTATAGAATAGCATAATTATTTATTATTTTATATTTTCTTAATCTCTCGTAGGACTATCCAACTATAAGATCTCTAAAAAAACCCAAAAGATATATATTATATATTTTCATCTCTTTATGTTATTGATTTCAAATACTTTTACTAGTTGGTGCTACACGTGCAATATTTTATGAAACTTTCCACGAAGACTTGCAAAGAGGTGATGCAATACATTGCAATTGAAATTATGTAGCATTCCAAAGATTTTCTTGGAACTTTAAAGCCTTGAAAAATCTGGGCTACAGTTTTAATAGTATTTCATGTTTGTACTTGTAGTGCAAGAATGTTCAAAAATTTGAGTCATCCAAGTTTCTATCAACTTATGATAATTTTTGTAGGTAAAAGGCCTTATGTTTACAATCTTATAAGGGAAAGTACTCCTATCTCTTAATATTGACATAATATGCCATACAAATTAGTTGATTTTCCCACTCCATTTCTCCACCTTAGAATACATAGATTATCCCTTATAATAGAGTATCCACTATATCAATGTTGAGGTTTATATGAAAACATATTATTGTGGCTTTGCCATGTAATAAAATTAAGTAATAGATGCTACATAATACCTAGATTTGATTAAAAGAAGCATCAAATGGGGTTCGAACACAATTATATACAACATTATAAAGAAAAAGGAAGAAAGATAGACATGATGTTTCCATAGTCCATCCCTCCACTTGCAAGAACTATCCCCACTTGTTACATCTTCCATGGGCCATGACATAGATCATTCATGTTTAAATTGAATAGTGCATGCATACTATTTGGTTAAAAAAAACCATGCATGGCATTTTTAAAGTAAAAAATCAACTTGCCTTCATGGCATTAATTGGAAAAGCTAACATTTCTCAACTACTCTTTATAATTTCTTTGGGAAAGAAAGAATAAAATAGGTGTGTAAGCTTTAAATAAAGACTCAAAGTTGTAGTTTCTAGGGTTTCAAAACATGAGAATCCAAAGAATCCAATCTTAGTCTAAATATAACGAAATCCTTATGCAGACATCCAATTGATAATTAAACTATAAAAAAAATAGACCCACATTAAAACACTGAAAAATCTAAACTAGGCACCTATAATTACAGTTGGCCATGCAATTTTTCAAACATAAGATCTATAGCATTGCTTGTCATTATTCAACATAAAAATAGTATTTGAATTTATGCTTTCCATATTGATTATAATGGTATATGGATCATTTCTTTATGGTTTGAAGAACAAAGTATCTTAGTTATCACCACACAATTATATCAGGAAAAAATCTTAATCACGAAGATGAATTGTGGAATCATTATGTTTCTTATCAAAAATAATTTTAAAGAAATTCCAAGTCATTCTACTTTGAATCATTTTGCAACCTATTTGGCAGCACCTTGTAAGTCGTATTAAACAAACTCATAATATAATACACTGACAAGACCATCATCAAACAAATTGGTCTAATTTTTGCCAATGTTGAAATGATTGACATGTGTTAATAATCCTTTCAAAACTTAGTAGATAATTTGTAAATATACACATCCCAAAATTTAGCAGGAATTTAGTATTGTACCCAATTTAAATGATTTTGGTGGTTTTCATGGTAGGCACTACCAATGTTACATTCTAGAGTATTCTTAGATAGTTCTTAGAGTGTTTCCAGAGAACTTCAAAGGAAATTACATCTTTTTGGTTGATCTAAAGAAAAGACATAGCTCTATACCAAATGAAGAAATTAAAACACAAATATAAATTGTTACAGAGCAATTAAAACACATAATTTGCCTGCATGGGTAGGTGAGTTTGCTTGGACGGTGGGTTTACTCCCCATTCGTCTTGGGTTTAAGAGGGAGAACTAGTTGCGGGCTTTGGCTTCTCCCCCTACGGGACTAGTCTCACCTTAGCTCACCCCTTCCTGACCCCAACTTGGCAATAAAGTAAGCCCAAGGTAAGGCAAGTTGGGTCGCTAGGCTGGGTTGCGGAGATACCTCTAGCAGACCAAAAAAAAAATAGAATTTGCTGTTCAACAACAAATTAAAATTTATATTCATTCGATGTATTACCAAAACCTCTTGAGTGTGTATTATGTGTGTATTGGACGGGTGTCAAATATGGGTAAAAAGAGAAGAATGAGTTTCCAGAGAAGTTTAAGTCTCTAAATTAATTCATCAATCGGTAGTCAGGCCTAAAAGATCTTTGGCCAAAGTTTTACTTAGTATATGCTTGCTAAGGGAATCATTTCATTTTCATTCTCTTCCATATCTTAGTGTCATTACAATAGCATCATAGATTGTAGATACACTAAGCTAAACCCCATTCCATCCTATACCAATTTTGAGTCGCTAGAGTTTCTCTTGTGGGGTCAATGGTTGTTTGTGCCAAGAAGAACTTTGAGGAAGCATAAATTTTTTGTAGTTGGGCGGTAAAGTGCTATGATTCTCGCCCGTGATGTAAACATGGGAGATAGATGCTAGGAGTCCCTATAAGGATAATATTCAACTTCGTTTTATATAGTTCATTGTATTTGACTTTATGGTCTTGTGTAACATAGGTAATTTTCATTATGTTTAGCCAATCTCTTGGCTTATGTAATCAAACATTGAGTTGAGTCATAACATTATGTAACTACATTTTTGGTATATTGAGCACTATGGATTAATTTAAATCTAAAGAGGATAGAGATTATGTTCATAGGTGTAAAGGTTGGTTCTATAATGGCTATGGGTTATTTACTTTAAAGTGGATCCCTAACTTTCAATTAGCTATTGAACATTGTAAATTTGCCTCATTCTGGATTGCCTTTCTTGGACTTCCTTTAGAATAGAGAGATTTGGATTTAGTAGAGTTATTGTCAAATCAAATGGGTATTTTTGTCAAGCATGACCTACTGCCATTTGGGTTCATGCATTTGCAAGTGAAATCCTATCTCCTTCTTGATCTTTCCAAACCCTTCCCCAAGACCATATCAATAGTCTCAAAATTTGGTTTCTGGGAACAAGAGATTGTGATCCAAGACCCCAGAAACATGGATAAGCATGCAGATTCTTTGGGCCATTTCACTAATCAATGTCAAGTAGGTAAGGATCAGCAATTAATGAAAGTTTGTGATGATCGTTCTTCAGATTCGAGCCTCTGCTCCCTTGTTAACCACTCAGTATCTAATATTCATGATCCAATACCAACACAAGATTCTCAAATAGATGAGCCAATCCAAGTTAATCTTAAACAAAGTGCTTTAGGACTAGTTCCAAAGTTGAGCTCACAAACCAGTCCTATGTAGAACCAAAAGTGCTACAAGTTGTCCTCAATGGTGCATTTGTTTAAAATATGGTCTCTGCATACAAATTTGGGTATTTCAATTCAAGTGACCATTTATAGTCCGGAAGATATCAAGTTACCACAATTAATGGCCCTAGCTAAGTCATCACTAATTAAAAATAAGGATTTTTTGTGGCAGTTCAAACAACCTTTCTTGCATGGGAACCATGATTCCTTAATAGAAGAACAACTTAAAAAAGCATGCTCCATAATTCTAGATGAAATGCTTCTCTAGGAAATTGCTATGTCAGGCAATGAAGAGATTTGCAAAACATATCATCAGGTTGTGATGAAGAATCCTCTACAAGTAGGTCAAACATTTCTCCTCACAAATGAGAAAAGCCCAAAAATGCATTCACATAAGTGTCTTTTATTTCAAGATAAAGTGAGCAGACAGATGGAGACTAGCTACAAAATGCATTCTCCGAAGTGTCTTTCTCTTCAGGATAAAGTGAGCAATCAAACGTAATCTCCCAGGATCTTAATACATTTAGGATTATTTGAACCTTTGAAGCAACCTATTGTACATGAAAATCATGAGACTCAAGGGACAAGACTACCAAACAGTTCTGAGGTTAGTCCTCAACAAAAGAATAGGGAGGAGTTAGACAGTGAAATAACCCCTTTCAACTTATCAAAATAGATCTAAGAAAAAAAACTTTGTTCTGACTCCTCGAGGAAGAGGCAAACCACCAAAAAAGAAGCGATTTTCTATGAAGACTATATAGGAAGTCCAAATGGGAGTGCAATCAACTCAACATGACAAATTTTTCTTTGGTATAAAATCATGTTCTCCTAGCCAAGAATGAGAATTGTAACATCGAATGTTAGGAGCATACAAAAGACGCCTCATTAAGTCTCAGATTGAGTCTTGTGGGGATTATGTTTGTCTTTTACAAGAGACCAAATTCTCCTCCCAGCAGGACCTAAAACCATTCAATACATGGAAGGGTTGGAAGTTTGTTGCCTCTCAAGCTATAGGGGCTTCTGGGGATATGGCAGTGCTTTGGAAAGAGAAGAGAATGCATTTTCAGCCAGTTGAGATAAAGGCCAACCTTATACATGTTAGGATCTCAGAGGCAAGGGGAGACTTCCACTTGATATCAGTATATGGCTGGACTTCAACAACAATGAAGAAAGTTGTTTGGAATGCTTTGTTACAGTCCTTAGCTCAGTTCATGAATGAACCTTTTCTCTTGGTTGGAGATTTCAATTCAGTACTATCTATCAGGGCTAAAAAGGGGGTATCATTCCCCCCCCCCAAGACCATGTAGGATTTTGATGAGTTTGTTATTGCTAATGGACTTAAAGATTGCTTGCCCCAAAATGGCCAAGTAACTTGGACAAAAAGAACACAAGGCTTCCATCATATTGTAGTTAGGTTGGACAGGTTCTTTGTGAATCCATCATGGTATGCTTCTTATGGTGTCATACAGAGTCAAATCTTGCCTTTAACTAGGTCTGATCACTTTGCATTAAAAGTGGAAGTTCCCATCAAGCTTGTCACTAGAAGCTTTACCCACACATTCAAATTCTAGCAGATGTAGTTTGGAGACATTTTTTTCATTCCAAATCTTCAGGAGTGGTGGTCTTCAGCCCCTTTTTTTGATGGTTCTAGGATGTTTCAGTTTGCAAAGAAACTGCAATAGGTTAAATCTAAAATCAAATGATGGAACCATGGGGTCTTCAAAATTATCTAATTTGAGAAGAAACAAATAGAAGAATCCATCAAATGCCTAAATGATAATATTATGAAAAATGGCATTAATGTGGATTCTTATAAACACCAAATTTCATTAAATCTACACCTTCAAGAAATATTGCTAAGAGAGGGGCTATTTTGGAAGCAAAAATCCAGAGAACGGTGGCAAAGGGATGGGGACAAAAATACAAAGTATTTTCATACTTCGGTCAAAATGAGGAGAGCTACCAGTACGATTACTCAAATAAAAAATGGTGATGGGGAAATTATTATTGAGGGGGATACAATCCTAGAGGAGGTAGTTAGGTCCTTTTCGGCTTTGTTTACTAAATCAATTGAGGAGGATGATGAGATAGAAACCAAAACAAATGAAATCCTAAATCATATTCCATAATTGATAACTAATCATGACAATCTGCTCTTAATGAAGCCCTTTTCACTGGAAGAGGTAAAAAATGCAATTTTTTCTATACATCCAGATAAGGCAATGGGTCCACATAGTTTTCATGTAGTATTCTTTCAAAAATGTTTTCCTTTTATGGGATCAGATATTTGGAAGGTGGTTGAAGAATCGAGGAAGCATGGTAATGTTTTAAAACAATTCAACACAACTCTTATTGTTTTAATTCCAAAGATGGTTAATCCATGATCTTTTGCTGATTTTACACCCATCTCACTATCTAACACAATCTATAAGATCATAACTAAGGTCATATCATTAAGATTAGATCCTCTAATCCCCAGAATTGTAACTGTTGAACAAGGAGGTTTCATTCCAGGGAGAGAAACTACTGAAGAAGCTTTGGTGGTTTGTGAAATTATTCATTCGGTCTTTTCTCGTAAGGAGGCAATGCTGATCAGACTAGACGTGATGAAAGCATATGATAGAGTAAGCTGGCATTTCTTACATTTAGTTCTTCTTAAATTTTGTTTTTCGAAACTATGGTGTAGATGGATCTTATCCTGCATTTCAGGGGCTCAAATTTCAGTCTTAGTTAATGGATCATCAGTAGGATTTTTCTCTCCTTCACAAGGTATTAGGCAGGGAGATCCTTTATTCCCCTCACTTTTCATTATCATGGCAGAGGGATTAAGTATATGGACCATTTTTCTTCATAGTTCCTCCCTTTGGATAGGTATTGTTGTTCCACAAACACAATGCAAGATCACTCACTCTTTATTTGCTAATGATACCATTTTGTTTGGGGAAACATCTATTAGGGAAGCAAAGGTTATTAAAAAAGCTTTAAAACAGTATTGTGATGCTTTGGGACAAAAGATAAATGAGGCCAAATCCAAAGTTTTCTTTTGTAACTGCTCCCCACATTTGTCGGTAAAAATTCAATTTTTTTCTTGGTTTTAAATAGGCATCCCTCCCATGTAAGTATCTAGGTATTCCATTATTCTCTGGGTTGAACAAGGGGTCTTATTGGAATTCTATCACTCAAGCAATGAAACACATGATAAAATCTTGTAAAAATAGCTGGTTATCACTTGCTGGTGGAATTATGTTGATTCGGTCAGTTTTGTCGACAATTCCAAATTATATGTTGTCCATCCTCCCAAAACCATCCAAAGTAAGAACAGAGTTGAAATCTATTATAAAATCTTTCCTCTAGAAAGATAACAAGTCTCCGAAAAATAGAATCCATTTGTTGGCATGGGATGTAATATGTTTTCCCAAGTCATGTGGGGGAGCAGGTATCCCCAACTTTGAAGATAGAAATGTTGTCCTAGGAGCAAAGCTAGCATGGAAATTATATTCACATCCTTCTTTGTTATGGGCTACCATTATTAGGGAAAAATACCTAGATTCAGACCTTCTGAAAAGAATATTCAGTATTCAAGATCCCCCTAAATGTTCCCAGATGTGGAACTTTGTTTTGAAATGTAGACATATTATTTTACCAAACTTGACTTGGTTAATTCATGATGGAAAGATAGCTAGATTTTGGGAGGACTCTTGGGATGGGTTTGCACCTTTGGAAAGAATGGAGGAAATACAAGATCTAAAAAACATATTGAAAAATGAGTGGGGTGTTTTGATGTGTAACTATTTTTAGGTGTCATTTTCAAATGGCTTTTGGCATGTTAAATGGAGAGATTTTGGGAAGATAAGGGCGTGGACTTGCCAGATTAAAATGCTACAGGAAACTCTTAAATTAAGGAAAATCTTTTACAATAATTCAACAGACAAACTAGTGTGTCTCACATCTAAGACAGGATCATACAAGGTAAAGGATGGTTATAGAATCTTATCTCAGAGGAAAATAGATCAAAATGCAAGAAGATTTTCATTTTGCTAGAATTTCAAGGGTTTACAGAAGGTAGGTGCTTTTGCTTGGTTAGCCTTAAAAGACAAAATACTAATAAGTGAAAGGTTAAAAAAGCTAGGTATTGCAGAGAATTTCAATTGTGTTCTATGTAACAAGGACCTTGAGACAATTGACCATCTCCTTTTAAATTGTTAATTTGCAAATAACTGCTGGAAATGGTTGATAGATAAATTAGGATGGTGTGCTCCATTGCATTCTGCAATCCGCCTACCTTTGAATCATGGCCAAAATTGTGTCCACGGGCATTTTTTGGTATTATCTGGGAGGCTTCACCAGCTATCTTGATATGGAATCTTTGGTAGGAAAGGAACAAGCGCATCTTTAGAAAAGAATATAATAAATTGTCATATGTGCTACTTAAGTTAGAGCTATCAATCTCAGAAGTGGTTAATATGCATGTGTTCAAAAGCAAGAAGTTGGATTCACAATACTCATCATGGGATGATAAGTTATTGAATAAATGGAAGTTCTTGAAGCTCCCTTTTAAAGGAAGTATCTTTAAGAAGCCAAATGAGAGAATAAACAGAAAGGAGATTAGATGGAAGCCTCCTCAAACACAATTTTGCAAGTTGAACTTTGATGGTGCAGCTAGGGGGAACCCAGGGGTTTCAGGTGTTGGTTGTGTCATTCAGAATCATGAAGGAAAGGTGCTTAGGCCGGGTTATGCAAAGATTCCAGATGGTAGCAGAAGCTAGGGCTCTTCATTTTGGTATTAATCTAGCTATATCCCTGAAGATAGAAAGATTGGTTATTGAGGGAGACTCAATGAATATCATTTCAGCAATGAAAAATTCTCATGCTGGGACATGGAATATTAATTATATTATTCAAGAGAGAACCGAATTGCTTCAGAATTTCCAGGAATACTATGTCCATCATAGCTACAGGGAAGCGAATAAGTTAGCAGATCTTTTGGCTAACGAAGGTTGCGACTTAGAAATGGGTGAACAATTTCTAATGGAGGAACAAATAAGGGAAGATCAGTATCTTTATGCTCAAATGACAGAAGATGCAGCTAGATCATTTTAAGGAGGATTGGGTAACTTAAAGGGTCCATGTAAAATGGAGGATTGCTTGTCAAAATCGCAGACACTTCAATCCTGTGGGAGACAGTTTAACTTATTTTATAACTAATATTGTGTGTTTTATTGCAGGGATTATTATAGTTAACAGGTTTATGAAGGACATACAGTAATTCTATGTGCCTCTCTCAGTTCTTCTATCATCCATCCATGGCTTGGGGTGCAGCTTCTTCACAAGGTTCAGGGATTTCTGCTTGACCAAAATTTTATTCCCTGTTTCAAGCCAAGTATAAAAACAATACGGTTTGCTTATATCTTTCAAAATCTATTCTCATTTTCAAGCCAGAAGCTGCATCATGGTTTGCATTGGTGGTCATGGATCTTACTTGGCCCATTGGCATTTGCATGTTGTATGTTGGGTTTCGTGTCCACCCCGCCTTAGACAACTGGGATGAGTTGCTGGCAACTTTGAAAGGTTATATCATCTCCCATGGTCCGCAATGATTTTGTGGTTTCCTCAACAAAGATGAGATTTTGACCCTCACGGCTTTGCAACTTCCTCAGAAGAAAGATTGATCGGTATATAGCCTTGTTTCTTCGGGACCTTTACTGTCATTGTGGCTCGAATTCAGTTTTGCACAATGTATATAGTTTGGCAAAATGGTCTCCTCTAGGTTTGTAGTCGTTCCTGTTTTGGCTATCTTCAATTCTGCTCATTGATTGCCTCTAATAGTGATTTAACTCCCTCATAAGAAAGCTTGATTGGTATATAGCCTCTGTTTCTGCGGGTCCTTTTCTGTCATTGTGGCTCAAATTCAGTTTTGTACGACGTATTAGCAGCTTGGCAAAATGGTTTCCTCTGGGTTTGAAGTCGATTTTGTATTGTCTATCATTATCTCTGCTCATCAGTTGCCTCTATTAATGAGGATCCTTTGTGGCTGCTCATGTTTGATTCCTTCAATGGAATCCTTGGTCATTGAGGGTGTCTTCTCTCCCCTCTTCTTGTCATAATTTTATTGTAATTTCGTATTTTTAAATATATATTTTATATTACAGGCTTTAGCCTTTCATCAAAAGAAAATAAAAAAATTATATGTAATTCTATGTAAAATTATTGTAATTATGGAAGTTTTTACATTTAATAGAAAAAGGAACATGCAGTTAGCTTTTTTATGCAAATCATATTTTTAGAAAAAGCATATTTTTAACTGTAATTAACGACTTCATTCTAATTTTAGAACTCTTTTAGTTTTTTCTCCACAAATTAGAGTTCTAATTCACTCTAATTCTAGAAATCCTATTTTTATATCATGTAAAGAACTATAGTTAAAACTACTGTTGATATCTTGCATGGGGAAATTAACATGCCAACATATATTCCAAATAGGGATTGAGCAAACTATTTTAAAATAATTTTAAAGGAAAAAAAAAACAATAACCATTCTTATTTTTATACATTTAACTATCATAAATATGCGAAATTAAAAGCTTTTAGTTTTTTTTTTGGGAAGTTTTTGCATCTATATATATCAAAAGAGTGAGTGTAGCATAATTAATTTATGATTTTATATTTATTTTATTTATAAATATAATAATTAGCGGATAAACTTCTTAAGTGGACTTGGATGTCCATAATTGACCACAAAACCTGTCTTGAACTCCTATACCATCATCCCATATCGAAAGCAAATTACCATTAAATTCTAGCCAGTTGCGATTGTATAATTCTCTGCCCAGGTGTTGTCCCTGATCCCCTATACCAAAGACCTCACTACGAGTCTAATCAGATGACCTTTCTATTTCCTTAACCACCGCTGGGACAAATTTATCAGCAGCCCCTGGAGTGAAACTGCTAGTTGGTGCCAATCTGGTAAACATAAACTGAGTAAAACTGCACATTTTCCACAATTATAAAATGCCATTGCCATCCATCACCCATCTGTCTCTCAGCATTATGTTGAAGGAGGCCCTGCGCATCCTGCATACTACTCACAACTCCCTTGAAGACTGAAATACCTTTTAATCAATTACTTCCGACCTGCAATCTCAAGAACGCGCTTTCACAATGGAACACAACTCACTCGTTCATCACTCATAGGTGACTTGGATTCGCTACATGCAACAACTTTTAATAATAAGCTTATTCGCATGAATGTAAAGTGTGCAAGTTCGGTTGATGCTCGTAAAGTGTTTAACCATAAGAACAAATTAGACAGGGTTCCATGGAATATGATTATTTGGGATTTATAGAAAAATGGGTATCTTAATGAATTATTAACATTGTTTCACCAAACGCAACGAACGGGTTTCCAACCCAATTAATTCACATTTGCCAGTGCGTTCTCATCCTGTGCCAAAATGGGAGATTAGAAACAGGGTATGGACATTCATCAAAGCATGGAAGACAGAAGAATTTTGTCAAATATTGTAATTGCAACTGCCTTAGTAAACATGTATGCAAAATGTGACTGTATAGACAGGGCACGTGAACTGTTTGACAAAATGCCTCAAAGAAATTTGATCTCACGGACTGCGATGATGGTAGGGTTTGCACAGACTGGATTTTTTTTAAAAGCCTTTAGAAACTTTCAAGCGAATGCAATTGGAAAGTGTAAAGCCAAATTCCACATCCTTTCCCAGCATCCTCCCTGCCTGTGCCAAAATGGAAGCTTTGAAACAGGGTATGGAGATTCATCAAAGCATAATGGAATGTAGTGGAGGTCACTGGGCTCCACATTATAAAATACAATCAAATAATCATAGCCTTAGTCTGCATCATTAAAACCAATTCATTTAAACGCCAAAGAGATCTATAATACGTTGTGGAAAAGATAGTGATTTGAACTATAGAAGAATTGATGACCTATTCTACTGTAGCTAGAAAGTGATTTCCTGTTTCCAACTCTTCCAAGTCAAAGAACACAGGGTTTTTCTCCTTTAGAGATTTATGAAGTGAATCAATGGAGTTTTATTTCACATCATCGTGGTGGTTAATGAATAGATCAAATATGTTTGGCACTAATTGAGTTTTCTCACTAGACATTAGATCCATTCCCAATGAAATCTATTCCTCTTAAATACTGAAAGAAAAGTTATTAAGTGGTAAAATGCACGTGACTTATAATCATTGGAGAGGAGATCAATAGATCATAATGGTCTAAAAGTTCACTACTTTAATGAACGTGCAATGAAAATTAAGGAAACTATATTTTTTTTGTTTTTGAAGTATTGAACAAAGTAATTAAAAATTATAATAGAAAGCTGCGAAAAGTAATTCGAGAGAAGAATTGAACTTGTCAAACGTCTCACTCTCAAGGCTGCAAGAAAGAAATAAAATTCCATGTTCTAGAAAATACATTTACAATGGTCGAGTCTATTATCTAGCTTAAATTTCATGATTTGATCTTTATTTTGTTAAAGTTCGTCTATTGCCTTCACATTCTTCTCACATAAGGCTTAAATCTATAAGAAAAGAAAAGCCACCTATACAAATATGTCAAAGCAAAGTCTAAGAGAACAATTATCTGATAATAGTTGTTTGGGATATTATCGAATTGTTTCTAGTCATTAGGGGGAGTTTTCACCATGAAGTTACTTATCGTTTAGAAAATACAATATTATCTTAATCAAAAACAATTTGGAAACAAATGTGTCAAATGTTTTAAATTTTAAAATAAAATAATGATATATTGTTTAGGACGAGACACTTATTTATCCTGTCAATGTTGTTTTGATTAATAAAAGTAGGATAGGCCCATACCATTACATATCCACAAAGCAACACCTGAGACGCATGAGGGATTCACAGCTAGCCAGAAAACCCTCCACTCACAAAGAACGAAAAACTTAGTAGGGCAATCTGAGAACTTATTTATCTTGTCAATGTTGTTATCATATTAGTTTTATAAAAAAAAAAGGATTTTTTTGGTTATTAGATATTTGAATAAATAAAATATATGTTTGAATTTTAGGGTTATTTCTATGGTTATAAAATTGATTTAGATGATTGCAAATAAATATGGTGCACAAACTTAAATCTGATTTGTAGCTCTAAACTTATTAATTGTGATCCTTTTGCATCATCGAACAAATATTCATCTTGAATTCAGACCTACAATAACAAAATAGTAATTTAAAAGCACTTTCGGGAATTTTACTAGGCAAAGAGCTCTCCCCTTTAGTGAAACACAGGGTGATTCTTTTGCACTAGTAAATAAAGATCCATCTTGATATATTTGAATCTACAATAACATACTAACAATATTAAAGTCATTTTTGAAGAGTTTACTAGTCTAGGACAATTCTCCTTATGTCAAACCCAAAGATAACTATTAATTAGTTTGTAGATGGTAAGAATTTTTGAAAAACTATATATGCTTTATTTATATTAACATTTTAAATATACTTAGTCGTCATTAAGATGAAAACAAATTATTGTGTAGTCAGTATAAATAGAGATGTTTGTGATATAAAAATATGGTGAGAGAAAAATACATACCTAAGAACCCTTTTGAGGATGTGTCGAACCATTAGATCAGGTCTTACTTGAATAGTCATCACATTGCCTACTCTGATTCTTTCTTTTTGTTTCATCAAATCATAAAATCCTACATAACATTCTAAATAATGTATAATCATTGTGGTTATTGAATGGGTGATCATGTTATCTTATCGGCTTTTCCCATTAGTTTCAATTCATACTATAGCTATCTCAGATTCAATGTTTTATTGATGTTAACTTATCTTTCTCCCTCAATCAATCATACACATTTGGTACTATTTCTCTTTCCTCAACTTCATTTTTTTCCCTAAAACCTAAACAACTGTCTATCCATTACAACAAAAACATAAATCATTGGTCAATGCACAAATTCCTATTGTAGCCATGCACTTTGCATCTACAAATTCTCACCTCTCTAGTTTGTTTTCTATTTTTTTGTTACATAAACATTTTTCTTTGACTATCAATCTGTATATCATCATTATACTATTACCCTATATTTTTTATTCTACTTATTGTTATTTTTAAGTTTCTTTGATTCATTTTCTAACATACACATAACTAATGCTTGGATATTCAGTTTCATTAGTTTGCTAAAACTCCCTTAAAGCTTTTGCTTATGCTCAATTTTTTAATTGTCAAATTTAGAGGGGATAATAAAATATACATTTTTTAAATTCTTTATCATGTCCCTTGGCAATGTGAACCTAGGTCTCAGTTTTGGAATTCAGTGCCATATGTGATGAAGCTAACACATATTTACAAATTTATATAAGAGATTTCCTTTTCATAACTTCATATAACTACAAATTTCACACTTTAAAAACTATGAACAAAGGATGATCAATTATTTCTCTTGCAAATACTTTATTTTGCATCATTCTTTCATGTTATCCCATTAAAATCTACTTATCTAAAAAACTTCTAGTCGCACCTTTCAAAAGAGTCAAGACAACAATATGTTTGCTTAGATTTGTTAACCTTGAATGTCTAAGGAATACTTCTCCAAGACACTTCAATTAACAATTTGCCTAATATTACTCCTTGGTATATTCATGTGTTCTATCCCTGAGTAAATTATAAACATGTTTCATTGAAAGGTGCTCAAGTCTCAATCTACTATAAGTAAACCTCGCATTTAACTATAAATCTAATCCATTAAAATAAAGCAATATAAAATAAACTATAGACATTTAATCTTTTTGTATCCAACTTATTTATTACAAGTTACATCTAAAGATAATAACAATCATAACTCCATTAGTCAAAGTTTTTGTAGGTCTTATTGCAAAATTTCCTTGAGCAATTATCTCATCATAAATATTTCTAGCCCTTTGTTAAAATGTATGCAATAAAAAAATTAAGTCGCTTCAAATTAAAACTTAAATTAATATAGTAAAATTGAGTGTAATATATTTGAAATATTTGTTGTCTACTTCCCTTGACAAAGGAATATATCATATGTATCACCTACCATACCTCAAGACCAAGAAAAAAATTCAATAGCATGATATCCTTCATATCCAGCTCAAAGGCCAACTCACTCTCACACCATGCAATGAGATCTCATTAATATGGATACGAATACAAACTATAGACAAAGAATACTATCGATGGAATGAAATGTCAATAAATTCTATCATATTATTCATATAATGGAACATGGCTATTTAGATTCTTCAAAGAATCTAATTATCTCAATAAAAATGAGGAATTTCAACAAAATTTAAAATAATGTTGAATAACATCTATATCAAATTATATGTTACAATGATTATTTGTACAAATCAAAATTTATTGGGATCATTGACAAAATAACATAAATTTTATAGTTGAGGTAAGTCACTTGCCATGGTTTTAGTGAGTTTAACTTTGAGATTGTAGTTAGTTGGATCATTTATTTGTTGTGTTTTATTCTCTTTCCAACATCTAGCTTGTCACAAACACAAGCAGAAAATATCATTAAATATTTTGAGTAATGTCATACTATGTAGCTTCTACTCTTCTAAGTCTTTTTTGCATCATGTTTTGTTGATTGAAGCCTGGTTTCTTGCAATCAAATTAGTTTTTATTATCTTTCTTCAGACAACTAGTGACGAGGGGGATGAGAGTAGGAATGGAGATAGAGCATGGTGTGAAGAAGGAAACGAACCAAAATTGTAGATAAATACAGATAAAAACATAAGAACAAAACAATAGATAAAGATTAACACAATGTTTATAGTGGTTTGGCTTTAAATGCCTACACCGACATTAAGAGCAGGGGAATTTTATATTATCACTGTTTGAAAAATTATATCAAGCTGAGAAGCTATATATGAGATATATATAACAAATGAACCTTCAAATTGGAAGGCCAAAAGTCCAACGGCGAAGTTGTCGGTTGGGCTTCATTTCCTAATAATCTCCCACTTGAAGCCAACCTAATGCTACTCAAAGTTAACCCCCCCACTCAATCCTATTAACACATTTTAGAAAGACAGTGAGAATCTCGCCAGAACTCGAACTTCTCCCATGTAACAACCTTAGTGAGAACATCAATTGGATTTTACTTGGTGTCAATCTTGTCCACATGAATCTTTCCTCGCCAAATATAATGACAACATATATCAATCTGTTTAGAATGAAGATGAGATGTCTGATGCTTAGTCATAAATATGGCACTGCAGCTGTCACCAAACAAAGAAAAATTTGATTGCTTCAAACCCAATTCATTGAACAAAAGTTGTAACCATACCATCTACTTGGCTCTCTTAGAGAGAGCTATGTACTTAGCCTTTGTACATGATTGAGCAACTGTATGTTGCAATTTAGAACTCCAACTGATTGCTCCCCCAACAAATGTGAAAATGTAACCAGAAGTAGATCTTCGTTTGTCGAAATCCCCACCAAGATCAAAATTGGTAAATCCTTGCAATTGTGCCTTATCCTTTCCAAAACATAAACAAAAATCAGAGGTACCTTTCAGATACCTTAGTATGTATTTGATGGCCTCCCAATGTGATTTACCCAGATTAGAAATAAATCTTCTCACCATTCCCACTACATGAGCAATATATGGACGAATGGAAACCATAGCATACATAAGACTCCCCATAAGAGATTTATAAAGAATATTTTTCATAAACTCCTAATCCTCTTGTGTTTTTGGACACAATTTAGAAGATAACTGAAAATGAGAGGCTAAAGGAATGCATGCAGACTTAGTGTCCGCCAATACCAGATCTGTCCACAACCTTTTTAATGTAGTCTTGTTGAAATAACCTGAGTTATTTCTTTTTTCTATCCCAAGAAATGGTCATCCCAAGAATTTTTTTCACTACTCCTAAATCTTTCATTGCAAATTTGGTAACTAATTCTTTCTTTAATTCATGAACAATCCTCATGCTCATTCCAGATACCAACATCTCATCCACATAGAGCAAAAGTCTCACAAATTTGCCATTTGGAAGCTATTTATAATAGACACATGGATCCGATTCGCATCATATGAAGCCATGCTAAGTCATAAATTTATCAAATTTAAGATACCATTGTCTTGGGGCTTTCTTAAGCCCGTACAAGCTTCGGTTCAATTTGAAATAAAGATGTTCTTGACCCTTTTTGACAAACCCTTCAGGTTGTTTCATATACAATTCCTCATTAACATCACCATATAGAAAGGATGTCTTCACAACCAATTGTTAAAGCTCGATATCCCATGCTGCAACCAATCCCAAAACAGGTCGGATGGTAGTCATTTTTACCAATGGCAAAAAATTTCATCAAAATATATGCCTTGATTTTGAGAATACCCCTTAACAACTAGTCTGACATGAAGTCATTTTTGACCTCCATATTCTTCTTTCAATTTGTAAATCCACTTATTTCTAAATGCCTTTCTGTTAGGCGGAAGGGGCACCGATTCCCATGTCTGATTTATTATTAATGTGTCCATTTCTTCATGAATTACACCCTTCCATTTATCATAGTTGTCATCCTCCATAGCAGCATTAAAGTTCGCGGGCTCTGTGTGTTCAGATATCAGTAAGGTGGGTTCTGCCTCTTCAACAAACAATAGCTCATAATCTGAAAATTTTGATTGTATTTTTCTGTCTCGTAGACTTCCTTAATTCACCGACAGAACTTGGATGACTTAATTTATTTGGGCCTTCTTCAGTGCCCAAATTTCCAACATTTTTTGTTGCTTTGTTTCTGGAAATTAACATCAGTGTCCGCCTCTGTGAGTGAAGGGTCCCGTGAAACCTGCGTGGCATGGCCTTCTACTAGTCATGGAGAATTATCAAAATTACATTCGTATATAGTAGAAGAACCAAGTGGTTCATCAGCTCGGTCAAACTGTTGGATGTATCCTTGTCCACGTCAAACTCGTGAGCCTAACAAAGTCACTTTCATTGCTGACTGTGGCATGGGCAGGTTTGGAGCGATGTGAGCATCGGTGGGCAGAGAGGGGCATTGTTTACGTGAGGCATGAGTGTTGAGGTTGTGGGGAGAATGCGGATCAAGGCAGCGTATGCAAACATGATCCTCTTGCAAGCTCGAGGTAGTAAGACGCCCCTCCTCATGTGCAGGATTCATGGTAACTTCACCCTGCATCTTACACTTATACAACACATCCTCCGTGTCAGCAGGGGAAGGTGTGGGATTGTTACCATCTTCCTCAATAACACGATTACTAGGGGAGGTGGGAATTCGAGCATCATTATAGGAGCTAGAATCCTCTGTTTCAGAATCAAATGTTGAACTAAACTCGTGACTTGCATTAACATGTTGAGGAATAGGAGGAGAAAAAGTTAAACACTGCATAGGGTGTCTATTATTTATGACAGGGGTTCCCACCTGATGTGAACTTTGTTTGTTTAATCCCTGTGTAGTACCATTGTAAAAAATAGAGACTCGAATAAATTCTCTATTTTCATTTGTTTGTGCTTGCAAAGCTCAAAAATGTCCGTTCGCAAAAGACAACATCTCTGCTTTGAATAATCTTTTGATTAAAAAGATCCCATAATCTAAAGCCAAACTGATCTTCGCCATAGCCCATAAAGATACATCTCTGAGATTTGAGATCCAACTTTGTCCTTTTTCCCTTGGGAAGGCCTTACATCCAAATACCCGGATGTGTGAGTAAGAAATTATTTTTCCCAGCTATTCCTCTTTCGGAATACCAAAATCCAACTGAGATGAAGGGCTCCGGTTGAGTAGGAAATTCTTTCCCCAAACCTGCATTTGAAAGCATACATCGTGCCTTCTTCAATTTCATTCTATTCAATCTCTTCACAGCTCCATTTTCTTGACGTGTAAAAGGAATGACTTTAATTCTACGAATACAGTTATCAGCACAAAATGAATCAAATTCTGAGGAGCAAAACTCTCCTCTATTATCTATTTTTAAACACTTAATCTTGTGTCCAATCTGATTTTCAACAAGAGCTTTGAATGATTTAAATTTTGAGAAAACTTCAGATTTCTTTGCAAGCATATAAATCCACACTTTCCTTGTATATTCATCTAGAAAAGTGACAAAATAGTTAGCTGCTCCAATGGAGGCTACCTCGGTAGGTCCAAAGACATCCAAATGAACCAACTCCAAAGGTGTATCCTTCTTCTCATTACTGGTCTTTAAGAAGTTGACCTGATTCTTCTTGCCTTAAAGGCAATGTTAAAAAAAATTAAAAATCCACGGCTTTGAGTCCCAGAAGCTCATTCTGTGCGAGCATTATATTGAGCCCTTTCTTGCTCATGTGTCCAATCCTTCAATGCCAAAGACCCACTTCACTGTCTTCAACCGCCATCGCAGCTCCCACTTCACCACGACCCTCAAATACATAGAGGCAGCCTACTTTGTCACCCTTGGCAATTAGCATGGTTCCTTGGGTTACCTTCCAAGTATCTCGAAGAAAATGGACATGAAGTCCTTCATTCTTGTGAAAAAAGTTGACCAACGGAGATTAAGTTTCTCTTCAATTTTGGTACATGTCTAACATCTTTTAGTAACCATGTTTTTCCACCTTCCAGGAGTAACAAAATGTCACCTTTGTCAATAATTTCACAAGCTTTCTTGTCGCCAAGAAAGACATTTCTAAATTGACCTTCTTGGTAGTTCATAAATGCCTTTGTATATGAAGTAGCATGATAGGATGCACCAGAGTCGATTACCCATGAATCTGAAGTGGTGTCAGTGGTTGAGGGAAATAGAATAATATCATCTTTGTCATAGGCAATATTGGCTTTGTTGTCCCACACTGTAAAGTAGAAAATTGAACCCTAGTGGTTCCCCATCTAGGAGAGAGAAACAAAACCACTAGGATGATTTTCACTTGGAAGACACTTTACATTCAAAAGAGGATTTTTAATCCACTAGATCCAAATCCAAAGAAAATAAGGATGTGAATACCAAGTGGATTGCAAGAGTTGGAATGCAATTTGCCCTCTTTTGTAAGAAGATGTGTTGACTTATTGACTATGGAGAGATAAAATGGATGAAACAAGGAGCTACCGGTTTGGGATCATACTGAAACTTCAGATTTGTGATAGTTAGATTGATACGGATTTGCCCTACAAATTTAGAGAAAAATCATCAGGACCAGGTTGAAAGTGTACTTGGTCCTCCGAAAAATCCGCATGTCGAAAAGTGTTTCTCCGTCTCTAAAAATAAATCCCAAACTTACAATTACAATGGCACACCTACAACCTACACATAGAAAAGAAGGGAAGAAGGGTTGTGGATAGGGGTTTTCCTTAGTCAAACCCCGGTTGAGGAATCAACCTTGAAAGAAACTAATTGCAAATGCTTAAATGTGAATAATGGAAATGTATACCTTGTAGATCTACAATTTGTTGATGATGGTTATTTTGTCTCTTGAATATGATCACGAATGTTGTATGAAATGGCATATAACATAACAAAACCCTAATCACACACACACATGTTTTCAAATGAATGTTGTAATGTTGCTCCAATGGATGAATGATGAAGACACATGAAGAAGAGAACTTGATGGATGCTTGATGAAGATAATGAAAACCTTATGTTTGGATTTCACCTATTCTTCTGTATATAAAATGAAGGAATTGAATCTCTTTTTTATACATGCCTAAGAGAATTATTTTTTGTCTCACTGAAGGCCGACATCGAGGAGATTAAATCCTGAAAAGAAAACTAGGTTCAAGGGTCAAATGGACCTATCTTAGGGCCACCTAAAGAGGGGGGGACAAGGGTGCCATGCCCCCATCGTAGGGGGGAAAGGGGCACCAAGCCCCTATCCTGCCCTATTTTGGGGCTTGGATAGGGTCTTGAGGTAATGTCAGAGCTGAAATGGGAGGAGACTTGGAATGATGATGTAGGTAGGAGTCTCAATCGAGTAGGGAGATGCAATTGTTTAGGTGAGGGCCTAAGATGTGCTCAAAATTGCAAGGGTCACAATTTTACGATGCTACATTTAGCCCCCACTTTAGCAGGGGTATGGTTTATGTCAATACTACTGGTAGAGTAGAAGAAAGACACGAATATGAGAAATGCGGAACAATACCACAACATGTATAATACATCACTAATATTGAGGAACAAAAATCCCCTAGTCTTAGGATCTTAACTCGATCAAACATATGCAAGAGAACATAAAACAAAAAGAGGAAGACAAACAAAACAAGACAAAGCATAAAAGACACATGACAAAGACAAAACACAAGACCACAATTCAACTAGCCAAAGAGACCTCGATACTCAAATGTCTCAAATAACTAATGGAAACACAAAGATAAATGCCATCACATAAACACCAATAATCACATAAAAGAGAAAAGTTGACATCATCCATGAACCATCAATAGTAAAACTATGAGTTCATGAGAGAAAGAAGAGAGAGAACATGAATACACACTTTGGTGATCCATGAGAAGAAAGGTGAACAAAAGGAGCCATGGACATCTCGCCCCTAGAATTAGGTGATCCATGGAGAAAAAAGGACATGGAAAACTAGCCCTCAAATTTTGTCTATGTGATCCATGTAAGGGAGGAGGGTGAGAACGTCATTAGTTCCACTCAACCTCATGTGTGTGTGTGTTCAAGTGAGGTTTGAAGCACCTCAAAGGAGTCTATGCCCGAGTATGCTACAACCTATATAGAATGTATAGTACAAATGTCAAGAAAGTGGCGACATCTCACTCTAAGAGGCTGCCCTTTGGTTCCGAGAATATCCTATTGTATAAAATAAAAGTGGTGAAATCTCGCTCTAAGAGGTTGCCCTCTAGTTTCGAGTATATCCTACTATATAAAAGAAAAGTGGTGACATCTTTCTCTAAGAGGCTTCGCTTTGGTTCCGAGAATGACCCACTATACAAGAGAAAAGTGGCAACATCTTGCTCTGAGAATGACCCACTATACAAGCAAAAAGTGGTGACATCTCTTTATGAGAATGACCTACTCTACAAGAGAAAAGTGGCGGCATCCCGTTTTGAGAATGACCCACTATACAAGAGATATAATGCGCGAGAGAAATATAGTACAAAAGGAGCAATGTGGGTACCCCCCCTTTAAGATGTCAACATAGTTTAATATTGATATCTTAAGGACAGTAGGGAAAGGATACCTTCCTTCGACACCAAGAAGATATCCATCATGCAACAATGTCATAAATCCGAGTAAGAGAGGGAATACTCTTCAAGCGAGGATAAGATAGTTGAAAATAGATATCTTGTTGTAACTGTAAAGGAGATCCTTGGAGGAGAAGAGATTTTTTCTCTAAAGACATTGACCTCCAAAAGGAGTTGTCTTAGACAAATATAACATCTTCTACAATGAAGCATAGAAGAGAACAAGAATTTAATCCTTCCTCCTATTGCTAGGTGAAAGGGATTATTGATAAAGGATGACTCACTTCTATCCCAATGGGGATGAGTGAATTTATTATAGATGTACATTACCAAGTGTAAAAGAGGTTGTAGTCAAGTACTTACACCTCTTGTATAAGAAAGAACCCTCAAGAAAACAACAATGGTTTCACATAAGGAATGCCATCAAGTAATGAAACTCACACCATCCACAACAGAGGCAAGAGTGGATCCTTAGAGAAAGAGAGAGAGAAATAATTTCCCCCCAAGTGTAGGGACAATGAGAAGAGCATACACAATCTTCTAGAGAGAAATTAAACATAAGAAAATCCACAATGTACTTACATGAACGCATGAAAGAAAAGACATTAGTATATATATAAAATACATATCTCAGGAAGTGGTAATCTTCTAAGAGAAGAGAGAAAGAGCATCACATATTACCCATAAGAACATACCATTGTAAGAAAATGCAGCCCCTAAAGGAAATAATGATAAATGAGACAGAAAGAAAGAGAAAGGAGTCAAAGCCTTTCCCCCCAAGTGAAAAGAACAAGGACCAGTGCTACACATCTTCAAATGGTGATTATTTTCAAGCGATATGCCTTCCTAATAGAACAAATCCTCTAAAGGAAGGGACATGTACTTCATAGGAGACCATTCCATGCTAGGTGTTGTAGTCTCACAAAATTGCAACCCTTGAATTTTTTTACCACATAAGGTTATAAACATTGGCAAATTGAACCCCTGAGCCTGATTGAAGACTCGAGACTTGATCAATCCTTGAAAACTGCGCTTTTTCCGCACCCCTGCACTGCCTAAACTTGCTTCCTGTCCTAAATTTAGGGCGGGATAGGGACATGGCACCCTTGTCCCCCCTAGGATAGGGGTGTGGCGCCCCTGTCCTTGCCCTACTTTAGGAACCCTCCATTCAAACTGTGCATTGAAGTTTCCAATTGTAGTGGGAAAACTTTCCCTATGTCGACCTATGATGAAAAATAAGTCTATTAACCCTAATTGACAAATATATAAGTTATATTTACCCTACTATTTGAAAAAGAGGTGAAATTTGCATAAGTTTGGAGATATACAAGCATTCAAGCATCCTTCTAACCATTGAGCATTCTCAAGTCTCCCTCCAAGGCTAGTTGTTGCATTCAATTCAAGGATTCAACCATTGAAGAGGAGAAATATTTCATCATTCAATTCCACACAAGAAAATCTATCTACATTCCTATTGCATCGTCTCTTGAGGTGAATTACATTTCAATCTTTCATTTACATTTACTTGCAAGTACTATATTTCATCATTTGGTTAATTCCAAAACTAGGGTTTGACATGAAGGCAAACCCCCAATCTCAACCCCTTTTCCTCTCTTTTTTGTGTGTAGGTTGTAGGTGTGTGACTATTTTTGCAAATTTGGATTCCATTTACAGAGGCAGAAAAACCCTTTTTGTTCCATGGATTTTCTGAAGGATCGTGTGCACTTTCAACATGGTCCCATTGACTTTTCTTCAAATTCATAGGGCAGCTTCCTCTTCACATATTATAACCAGATCCAGGTGCACAACTTCATCCCACACTTGTATTTTGAGTAATAATCAGGTCTTTGCTACTTTTGCACTTAGTCTTGAAACACCTATATCCAAACAACAATCTTTCATCGACACACCATTATCAATTCATTTAGTATTCAATCTCTTTCCTAAAGATTGGATCTAGTGAATTTTGTGCCCTCTTTTAAATGGAATGGGCATGAGGTGATTGAAGGGAAATCCACAGTGAAACTTATCTCTCCTCAGAGGGAGCAAAAGGTTTCCTCTTGATCTCCCCATCATTCACTTTTCCCCACATTATATTTTGGTGAACCCGACGTCTTACATGCTTTATTTTGAAAATCATTGTATATTTTTCATTTACAAGTTTAATTTGTCTCCAAACTTAGTGGTTAACTCATTCAAAACCCTAGTTTTTAAAATTGAAATTGAACTTGTGTTTTGTAAAAATTGCTTGCTATTGTCTTAGATCTAAAAATTTCTTTGTTTGTCAAAGTCAATTTCTTCATTGTCTTTGCAAATCAAATTCACAAAATTAAGAGGTTAATTTTCAAAACCCCAATTTTTAAATTTAATTGGATTTTGTGCAAATTTCAATCAATTTCAATCAATTGCAGTTTTCTAAACATTTTTCAAGGTGTCCCTATCCATTAGGTTTGACCTTTTTTAAGTTTGCAATTCAATTCCTCTTTTTTTTCTCAAAACCCTAATTATGGCTACATCAACTCAAAATAGCATCCCTACAACAATTAGTCATGAGGGAAATCCCTCTTCTTCATTTAATCTTCCATCTTTACCTATGTATTCAATAAGCATTCCTATTATCCGTCAACCAATCAATGCGACACAAGGTGGCAATCCATTCAACAATTTTATTCAACCTATAAGTGTCCTATTTCCCACTCAATCATCACCTATGCCTACTTATCATAATGTCCCACTATCTTATTCTCAATCAATGCCTTCTTTCAATAACATCACACCACTTTCTCAATCAATCATATCTAACATTAATTCTTCTATCGAAATGACCATTAACAATATTTCTCAAACTATGTCTTCCTTACAAAAACAAATTGCTTCCATGAGTCAATCCAAGTTTAGTGTGCCCACATTTGATGTTGTGAGCCCACTTTCTCTTGATATTGTTAAAGTTGTCCCACCTAAGCATGTTCATGTCACTTGATTGGAACTCTATAATGGAAAAGGTGATCCTCTAACGCATGTCAAAATATTTCAAACCTTGTGTAGTGACTTTGCTTATTATCAAATACTGCATGCAAAATTGTTTACAAGAACACTATGAGATAAGGCTTTACAATGGTATTGCTCTTTGCCTTCTTATTCCATCACTTCTTTTCAACAATTATCAAATTCTTTCATTCAACAATTTCAAAACAAAATTGGTCCTAAAATCACTTTAACTAATTTAATGCATTGTAAACAAGGTGTTAAAGAAAAAGTGACTGATTTCATTGGCACATATAAGCATTTGTGTGCTCAAATTTCTTTTCCTGTACCTGATGATGATATTAAAATATTTTTCATTTATAATTTACAAAAAGATATTAGGGAAAGGCTTCTTTTGTCTAAGTTTACTTCCTTTTCGTAGTTGTGCACAACACTCCATAATTATCAACCAGTTGTGAGTCAAATGGAGCAATATACTCCTATGGCTCCAAGTGATAAGTGGGAGAGTGTTCAAAAACCATTTGTGAAGTTCAAACCAACAAAAGGCTTCATCAAGTTCAATGATACAATTTACAACAATAATGTGAATGCTACAATAAGTGTGCCTCCTATTTCTAATTTTTTCAAAAGAGAAAGACAATTTACTCCTTTGAATGAAACTTTACATGGTATTATGTCTTAGTTGTTACAAAGAAATGTTATCAAACTTCCTCCTATAAAACTAGTTGATTCATCTAAGCTAGCATCCCCTTATTTTGATAACAATTACTTTTGTCAATTTTATCGTCAACCTAGTCATGATACTGAGAAATGTTTTGCATTGAAAAGTAAGATTCAAGATTTGATTGATAATAATACTATATCTGTGGTAGGTGTGAATGATAAGGGAAACAAATCAGTAGCTCCTCCTAATCAAATTTACTGATCCTTTTCCTTCTCATACCTCTAACATGATTGAGACTGAACATACCTCTTTCTCTCCTTCTGATCTCACTACCACAACTCCAAATTTAGTGAACATGGTAGAGAAACAAAATACACCTAAGGATCCTTGTATTACATTTGACCCTAGTGAGACCATTAGAGCACCTGATGGCCCTTTATACATAGTTGCAAAGGTTAAGGACATACCTTGCCGTGGTGCTCTTGTTGATCCCTCTTGCATGGTTAATATCATCACTGAGGAGTATATTTTCACTTTACATTACATAAACCAATTTATGATGACATTAATGTGGTTGTGAACTTATTTGATGAATTCTCTTGTCCTACCATTGGTTGTATCACCCTTCCTGTTGAATTTCACACTATATTTATGGATGTCAAATTTGTTATCATTCCTTCTTCTGAGCAATTCTGTGTGAAGTTGGGCTACCCTTGGCTATCTTCAATGAAGGCTATTGCTTCTCCAATTTATAAGTGTTTAAATTTTTTCCACAATGGAGAAATAATAACCATTAACCTTAGCTTATTTCGACCATCCAAAAGAAGCCCAGGTGTTCCTATTCATTTCTTTTGGCCTAATAAATTTCAATCTCTTCCACCAAGGACCAATGCTCTTTTCCAATCTTATCAATAATGGAAGAAAGATATGATCTTATCCTTAAGTCAACCTAGATCCCCAACAATTGGTATTCCTTTCATTGTTGAAGATGAAGTTCTTCCCCTAATAGATAGAATTAATCTTCCTCCTAAGGAAGATCCTCAACCTATTCCTATGGATGTAATTATGCCCTCTCCTAAGAAGAACAACACTATTCCTTCTAAGGTTAGACCTATACCACCTCCTCATGATGGACCCGGTCTCCTTCCTATATCTAATATTCTTACTTTATATGATGCAGTTCCACCTCCTTCCTCTTATAAAGAGAAGAGGTCTACCTCTCTCGTGTTCAACCTAAAACACCTCAACCTAAACCTTCAACTATAAAAGAGGAGAATATTCCTCCTTCAACAAATGTTCCTCCTTCTCAGCCTTCCGCTAAGACTCGACAAAATTGTTGTATGAGAGACCACCAATGAAGGCGTCATGATCGAGCTAGTGAAGTTGCTCCTCAAAATATTCAATCTCCTAGAACTCCAATAGTTGACATCATTCTCTTTTCTCCTAAAAAAGACATTGAACCTAAATATCCAAATCGTAAATTGCACAAAACATGTGACAATTTTACTTCTATTCATGTGAGAGCTCCTCTTTCTCTAAATCTTGATGAGGAAATAGATTAAAATGTTATTTATGATGACAATATAAATCTCAATGCTTCTGATAGTGACTATGAATATGTTGATGTTGACAAGCATTTATTAGCTGAATTTTTAAAATCCCTAATCCTAGCTTCTAGAATCGAACAAAGTGGCTTACCACATGAGCATAGTCCTTGTTAAGATCTTGTGGTAGCTCCATCTATTGTGCTCAATGTCGTTCCTCTGGCATGTTTCCCACCTTCCTAAAATAGTGATCATCAAGATCGGGAGGTGGATGTCATGATAGATTAGAAGCATTAGAACCGCATATCTTCTCCCTCTCTCCTCTCTTTCTCTTTTGTGACTATTCTTCTATGTGTATCCCTGTTCTTTTATTTTTCCCTTAATGTCTACTTGAGGATGATGCAAAGCACTAAGATCTATTTTGGTCTCTTTCATGTTGACTCAAAAGACACTTGTGGTCCCTTTCTTCCGATGTTTCCTTTCTTTGTCGAATGATGATTTTTATATGCATATACATATATGATATACATGAGTTATCATACAACATACTGACCTCGAGGAAAGATAAACTACCTTCTATTTTGTGTTCATTGTCCTTGGGTTTATTCCTTGACTGGGGGCTAAATCCTTGTGATAACGTACTCCCTCTCTTTTCTCTCTCTTGGGTGTAACCTACCTTAAAGAAATCACTCCCGATAAGGTGTGTGTGATCACTCTAACATGGGGGTATACACTCTACTCATATATTTCTTCTTGATACTTAAAGTTTCAAAGTGAACTTGGCTTCACTTCATAATTTTGGTATCCTTGCTTTTCATGACTCATAGTGAGGGAAGCCTTGTTACTTGTAGACATGATTCTCCCCTTCTCGATCTTTCCTTTTAATTTGTCAATGAAAGTTGTAAGATCCTTAGTCCACTAGGGGCTTGGTGCATCTTAGCTCCTTAATGTGGTAGAAGTATTTCAATATTGTTTCCTTGTACTCTATTGATAGTATTGGCATATGCTTATACTCTCGCTAAAGTGGGGGCTAAATGTAGTGTCATAAAATTGAGACCCTTGCAATTTTTTACCACATTAGGGTCTTCACATTAGCGAATCGAATCCCTAAGCCTAATCAAAGACCCAAGAATTGCTCGATCCCTATAAACTATACGTTTTTTGCCCCCCCTGCACTATCTCGACATGCTTCCTGTCCCGAATTTAGGGTGGGATAGGGGCGTGGTGACCTTGTCCCCCCTAGGATAGGGGCATGGCGCCCCTGTCCTTGCCCTATTTTAGGGCCCCTCTATTCAAATTGTGCATTGAACTTTGCAATTGCAATGGGAAAACTTTCCTTATCTTGACCTATGACGAAAAATTAGTCTATTAACCCTAACTGACAAATATATAAGTCACATTTACCCTCCTATTAGAAAAAGAGGTGAAATTTGCATAAGTTTGGAGATATACAAGCATTCAAGCATTCAAGTGCATTCAAGCATTCTTCTAAGTATTGAGTATTCTCAAGTCTCCCTTCAAGGCTAAGTGTTGCATTCAAGTCAAGGATTCAACCATTGAAGAGGAGATCTCTTTCATCATTCAATTCCACACAAGAAACTCTATCTACAATCCTATTGCATCCTCCCTTGAGGTGAATTAAATTTCAGTCTTTCATTTACATTTACTTGCAAGTAATTTCTTTCATCATTTGGTTAATTAAAAAACTGGGGTTTGACCTGAAGGCAAAATCCAAATCCCAACCCTTTTTCCTCTCTTTTCTGTGTGTAGGTTGCAGGTGCGTGGCTATTTTGCAGATTTGGACTCCATTTATAGAGGTGGAAAGTTTCGCAGATTTTTCGAAGGACCATTTGCACTTTCAACATGGTCACGATGACTTTTCCTCAAATTCATAGGTAGCTTCTTCTTGACATATTATAACCAGATCCAGGTGCACAACTTCATACCATGCCTCTATTTTGAGTTAAAATTAGTTCTTTTCTACTTTTGCACTTAGTCTTTAAACACCTAATTCCAAACAACAATCTTTGCATTCTAAAAGAAAGGTTAGCTTTTCATCTACATGCCATTATCAATTCATTTAGTATTCAATCTCTTTCCTAAAGATTGGATCTAGTGAATTTCTCCCCCTCTTTTAAATGTAATATGCATGAGGTGATTGAAGGGAAATTTGTAGTGAAACTTTCAATTCTACTTGGAGGGAAGAAATGTTTTCCTCTTGATCTCCCCATCATTCCCTTTACCCCACATTAGAGGTGCATATTATACTTGTAAATAATCAAAACCATAGAAGGGGTAATTTTTCTAAGAGAATTAAGGCACGAGAAGAAGTGGATCACTCATTAAAGATGTGCCTCTCCAAGCAAAGAGGAAAACCAAAGAACAATTATATGCTCACATAAGAGTACCCCTATGCAAAAAAGGAGATCTAATAATGAATATTAAGATAGACATAAATCCATAGAAAGAACAGGGAAAGTGAACTTCATGTTGCTACCCCAAAGTATTTCAAATTGAAATAATACCACCACAAATGATAAAGAGTTCCCTTTTAAGTTGGTTAGTTTTGTCATAGGGGGAAGAACAACATGAAAAGAAAATAAGTGCTAAGGCACTGTTATTTTACCAAGAAAGACATATAAATATATTGTAAGACAAATTAGTGCAAGATCATATTGCTTTTGAACAAATTTCTTAAATGCATGACATTTCACAGGAGAATGTGAATATATATCCCAAAAAATGCAATATTCCTCACCTTTTACTTGCTTAAGATTCCTTTTTTTGTTTCTAGGAGGAAAGGAAATGTTCTTATCATATTTGAATCTCTGATAGATTCTTGTAGCTAGTCTTTTAGGATGATAAATATGTTTTAACTAATTTTGTTGGCATGGAGGAGAAGAATTATTAGAAGAAGAAGGATTATTATCCACTATTTTAATTTTTCCACTGTCTATGCCATCTTGAATAGACTCTTGAAAATTGGGGCAATCATCAACATTATGATCATGGGTTTGATGAAATGAGCAAAAAGGACGTTTTGAAGAAGAAGCATTCTCACGAGCTCTTTCGATTTGTTGCCTTTGGAGATGATTTTTAAAGTTTTGGAGCCTAAGGAGTTCATCCATAGAGAGAGGAGTCTCATTTCCTAGGCCTTATGTAGTAGCTTACGTAGGAGGGTTTATAGGGACATGAATTCCTTGCTCAAATTTTTGAAATCCTTGTCCTCTAAAACCTTGTTTTGTTATTAAATGAAAGCCACAACTATAAGAATATTATAAATTAGTAGTTGGGGGAATAGGATCATGAATTTATTTGAAATTTGATTTGTAAGGGGAAATAAAAGGATTTGTAGATAAAGAAGGAATATCATGTGGAAGGACAATCTTCTTTCCTTTATCAGGCTTATCCTATTTAGATTGGGGATGAATATCTCCATCATCTAATGTCTCAATTTTACTTATTTCTATGTGAGGGGAAAGATCATGAATAAAATGCATAAAATCATCCTCCCTACATATATTTTAATGTTGAAGATAGGTCCTAGGAGAATAAGGAGGGTCCAAAGCTGTAAGAATGTTAATATTTTGATTTTACCCCCCTTGCTGAAGGGTATGTGTATGAGAAGAAGATGGTCCCATATTGTTTTCTAATGCTTACTCTCTTTTAAAAATATCATTGGTTGAAGCATTAGCTCTCATCTCAATCACACAAGATACCCTAAGAGAGGCACAAGGATTAGGATTTCTAAGATTAGGATCTACAAAAGCCTTAAGGTGATTAACATATGAAATGCATTTTGTTAATAACATCACCATAATACAACATAAATCATACATGAAATCTTTGAGATTAAATTGAAAATAAAATGACTTGGAAATCCTAACAACATAATATGACCAAGTGCTATGAATGAAAAGAAGCAATATGAAATGAAAGAAGCAATTATCCAACACATGATTGTAATAAATATATTTTAACAAAAATGTAATCATATGTGAAATGGTAAATAAATCTAACACATAGATTGCCATTGAAAGTCCCTTAATTAAAATCTTAATTTGTTTGGAAAGAAGATCTAAAATTAGGACCTTTTTATGAAAATTAATTTAAAAGTTAAGAGTGTTGAAATTCGAATTTGTTTTCAATCTTAAGAGGTGTAAAAATTGATAAAGTATGGCAATTTCCTAGATTTAAGCAGAAAAATACAGTCAATTCCGACTCCCAAAATTTTAGGAAAAAAGCTAGGGACCGTGTGCAAAGTGTACTTGGTCTGACCAACTTTTTTCGAAATTTTCAGGGATTATAGAAATTATGATTTTATTGTAGAATCCAAAAAAATAGCTGATTTGGAGAAGTCTAAATTGGTCAAATTAGCAGTCAAAGGTCGAAATAGGAGATTCTTAAAAATTAGTGTTTTTTTTTTTAACCACTTCATTTTGAGAATGAAAAAATAGATTTCAATTGCAATTTTGAAATAGAAATCAGATATGAATCAAGCAACTAAAATACCACACTTCACAAGCTTAATTTCCTCAAAATGAAAAATTAGGGTTTTTATGCAATTAACCTCTAAAATTTGCAAAAAAGATCAAATTTGGAAATGAAACTTTGAAATTCAAATTGCAAATATTCAGATCTAACAATAAGAAATAATAATTAAGGTGTAAGACGTCGGGTTCACCAAAATGTAAAGTGGAAAATTGAACCCTAGTGGTTCCCCACCTAGGAGAGGGAAAGGAAACCACTAGGATGATTTTAACTTTGGAGATACTTTACTTTCAAAAGAGGGGTTTGAATCCACTAGATCCAAATCCAAAATAAATAAGGATGTGAATACCAAGTGGATTGCAAGAGTTGGAATGCGATTTTCTCTCTTTTGTAAATAGATATGTTGACTTGTTGACTATGTAGAAAAGGGAGATAAAATGGATGAAATAAGGAGCTACCGGTTCGGGATCGCATTGTAACTTCAGATTTGAGATATTTAGACTGATACAAATCTACCCTACAAATTTAGAGAAATTCGTCGGGACTACGTTGAAAGTGTACTTGGTCCTTCAAAAAATCTGCATGCCGAAAAGGGTTTATCTGTCTCTGAAAATGAAGGCCAAACTTGCAATTACAGTTGTGCACCTGCAACCTACACACATAAAAGAAGGGAAGAAGGGTTGTGGATAGGGGTTTGCCTTAGTAAAACCCTGGTTGATGAATCAATCTTGAAAGAAAGTAATTGCAAATGCTTGAATGTGAATAATGGAAATCTATACCTTGTAGATCTGCAATTTGTTGATGATGGTTACTTTGCTTCTTGAATATGATCACAAATGTTGTATGAAATGGCATGTAACATGACAAAACCCTAATCACACACATTTGCTTGCAAATGAATGCTGTAATGTTTCTCCAATGGATGAATGAAGAAGAGAACTTGATGGATGCTTGAAGACTTGAATGCTTGATGATGATAATGAAGACCTTCCCCTTGGATTTTGCCTATTCTTCTGTATATCAAATGAGGAAATTGAATCTCTTTGTTATACATGCCTAAGAGAATTATTTTTCATCTCACTAAAGGCCAACATCAGGGAGATTAAATCCCGAAAAGAAAATTTGGTTCAAGGGTCGGATGGACCTATCTTAGGGCCACCTAAAGAGGGGGGGACAAGGTCATCACGCCCTGTCCTACCCTATTTTGGGGCCTGGAGAGGATCCTAAGATGATATCACAGCTAAAACGGGAGGAGACTTGGAATGATGATGCAGAGAGGGGTCTCAATAAATTAGGGAGATGCAGTCACATAGGTGAGGGCCTAAGATGTGGTCAAAATGGCAAGGGTCACAATTTTACCATGCTACATGCACCTTTTCTTGTTCCTTTTTGTAATTTCTAGACTCCTTTTTCTGATGACCAGATTTACCATAAAACCAACAGTCACCATTTTTGCCTCTAGACTTCGATCTTCTTACTAATTTGGATATTCGATTATGGTTATTTATGCGTCTATTGTGGATTCACCCAATGAAGGTTCTTCATTCTTTCTTCTCAAATCTTCACTGAGAAGGGTAGCTACTACATCATCAAAAAATAGCTTGTTCTTGTCAGATACCAAGGTGTTAATTGCTATTGCAACTTCATCCTAGCTGCTTGGTAAAGAGCATAATAAGAGAATGGCTTTGTTCTCATCATCTTGTGTCATTCCCACTAAATTTTCTTGGTTGATTAAGGTTTTAAATTCATTAATGTGGTTTGCCATAACGCTACCTTCCTTCATCTTGAGTTTATACAACTTCTTCATTATAAACACCTTATTTGCAGCTGATGCCATTGCATACATGTCTGTAAGCTTGTCCCAACCACTTTCGTTGTTGTTTCAGCCATGACATTGAAGAGGACATTATTAGACAGCGAGAGAAAAATCATCGCTCTTGCCTTCTTATCTAGTTTTTCCCATTCTTCATCAGTCATCGTAGATGGCTTCTTCGCTTTCCCTTCAAGTGCAAGTGAAAGGTCCTACTTTATGAGCAAAGACTCCATCTGTACTTTCCACAAACCAAAATTCTGCCCGGAGAATTTCTCTACCTTCGCTTCTTCCTTGATTTCAGAATTTTAACCACCTAAATCTCAAGCAAAGATCCAACCTCGCTCAAATACCAATTGTGAAGAAAGAAACAAACCAGAAATTGCAGATAAATACAGATAAAACCAGAAGACCAAAACAACAAATAAAGATTAACACAATGTTTATAATGGTTTGGCTTTAAATGCCTACATCCACATTAAGAGCAAGGGAATTTTATATTATCACTGTCTGAAAAATTACATCAAGCTGAGCAGCTACATATGAGATATATATAACAAATGAACCTTCAAATTCGACGGACAAAAGTTCAGCGGTGAAGCTGCCGGTTGAGCTTCATTTCCTAACACGAGGACAGGGGTGGGGATGGCGCCTTGATGGACTTGTCCTCAATTTTTCTTGAGATGGCCGTGTCAGATTGCTCTCAACATCCTATGTGATCCAGAAGCACCCACACATGAATCAGGAATTCCCCTCCTGCGGTGAGGAGCTCTGCATGAAATGTAGACTTATTATAGAAAGAAATATTTATCAGCAACGCCACCCAATAATCTGTTAATATATCCCACCGGTTTTCAATGTTCTGCAGCTGCCTGGCTAGCTTTGCCCCAAAACCTAGTTTTGTTTCCTCCTCACAGTCTATTAAAACTACCGCATTATCGTACAGCTCAAATCTATTCACAAACTCCACAATGTCATAGTGAAATTTCATTTGACCTTTCTTTGCAATGTCGGCATAGAGGGGCAAAAGATTAGAGTGAGAGACCAAAAGATAAGAACAGTACCTGGACAGCATCGTAGTCAAACGAACGTTTTTGTCATCCTATCCAGGATTCGGCTTCCAGTGTTCCTCACAAATCGCGGTGGCGATATGCCATGTGAGAATGAGATCCTCCACATCCATTTTGGAAGCCCACTTTAGATCTTCGCGCAAACAGGCTTCAAAGGCATAAAATTTGCAAATTGCAATGTCTTCGTCTGGAGAGCATACATTTTGAAGCTTCTGAAATATAAGCTGCTTGAGATCATCCTCCACAGCCGTTGCACTGGTATACCTTAACTTGATGTACCACAGTACAATAAAACTCCTCGGATATTTGCGAGCCACCTTCCATATACAAGAAGACTTAGTCTTGAAGCAAGTATCTATCACCCTGTATTGCGGAATTACATTCTTCCAGTACTGATTTCCAAGCCGCTTCCGAATCCTGCGGAGCAGACACTTAGTTAAATGAAAAAGCTTGAGCTTGAAGTTGTGCCACTGAATACATCTTTTTCGGTCGGATTAATTTTTTCTCCATTGATTCCAGCACAAATGAACCACACCATAGTCCAGTCCGATGTCAGAACTCTGCAGAATTGATAAACCTCCACAGCAAGCGCTGCAGAACATAAGACACTACTCTGAACACATTCTCACATTCTAGACCGTTTCTTAAAAAGAACCTCCTTGTTTTATTCCTCGACCATTCGTAGAAATAGAGGCTTACAAACTGCCGCTTATACAACTTGAATAAAGCATAAGATAAGCAGAGGAGGTAGTCATCTGTTGGCTGTCGGTCTTCGTGGCTCCATACATGTTGTATGGTTGTTACACCTGGAAATTCCCTTGGGGATGTAGGCCATAGATGATTTTCCCACCAATCATTGAGCTGCTTCTCTCCCACCACGATATAATTGAATTCTCCTGGTTCTATCTTGTCCTCGTGCTCCATAAATTTAAAAATAGGTTCAGTAGAATTCACGATTTCAAAATAAGTGGCGAATGCTAAGGCAGCTGTTCTTTCAACATACTTACAAACTCCTGCGACTAGTAGAAGAAAACCAGCAGCCAATACAAATCCTTCTTGTTTGCATATGCACATAACATATCCGGCAACAGAAACTTGATAAACCATAGTGCATGCATACCTTAACCAGAGTTCATTGTCAGCCAAGGCATACGCAGTAATGGCATCAGGGCTCCCCAAATGGAGAAGCAGCAAAGGAGCCCATATAACGTACAATCCGTTATGAGCACTATGCATCATCTTTCCAAGGGCGGAGATGGCCACAGCATCAGCTGAGATGTAGGCTCCCCACAAAAGTACCCGCAGAGATCGACTTGAGCTAATATACCTGCGGGCACCACAAACAACCAGCATAAGCTGCACCACCATGCTTGTCAGAACCAAAAGCCTGATCACCCATTCTATCTGAACTTGACGAGTCAAATGCAGCAAATATTCAATGTCCATGCCTCCGGACAACGAAATCAAATTGATTACAGCAAATGCTTGAAAGGACACACAGAGCAATATAATATATTATGTTCGCTTCCCTTCCCACACTAAAATATTATAGATCTTATTAGGATTTGAGATTTGGTGGCTTTTCAGCAAAACCCTAGCTTGTATGTTGACAGGTTTCAACTTTGTTGAACTGTTTTGGAATTTGTCAAAGATAGCCTGTTTCGAATAGTTCATTACGTGGGAAACACTCAAAGGAAGAATGTTGCTTTCTTCTTTATGTTTGCCTAACTCTGTCTTTTTCAAAAGTATGCAAATTTCCACGCCATTACACTTTAAAGGGTTAAACAAAATAATTAAAAGATGGAAATGAATTCGAATTGTCGGCAAGCATTTTTATTAAAGAATTAATTTATGTGTCCAATAAATTAATTTAAAGAAATGATTGACTAATATAAATATTTATTTATAAATTTTTTTATTAAATATGTATATTTATAATATTTTTATTTTAATTAAAGGGGTGTAATTATTTGTTTATTCATCTTTTGATAATACTTTTATAATTAGATATTGATTTTAATTAAATTTTGAGTTAGATAATTGAAAATATTTTCAATAATTTTATAAGAAAGAAATGATGTTTAATACATTTAATTATATTTAATATTGTTTAAAATATTTAATAGTGACACAATAAGTATTAACCATAACAAATTCAAGTTTATAATTATTTCCTAAACATATAATTTTTCAATAAGTCACATCAAATAATATTAATCTTAACATTTAAGAAAATTATAAAATTCTCTACATTTTGTTCTATATACATTACTAGATGTATCATCACTTATTCATGGCATTTGAATATATCATTCTTTATTATTATCACAATCCACTTTATATAATTACAAATTGTTTCTTTTTCCTTCATATATAAAAATAATTACACCCCTTTAATTAAAATTAAAATATTATAAATATACATATTTAATAAAAAAATTTATAAATAAATATTTATATTAGTCAATCATTTCTTTAAATTAATTTATTGGACACATTTTAATGCTTACCGAAAATTCAAAATCTTTTGCATCTTTTGATTATTTTGTTTCTGCTTTAAACTACACAACTTTATAAAAAGGAAATGCTTGCCGACAATTCGAATTCATTTCCATCTTTTAATTATTTTGTTTAATCCTTTAAAGTGTAATGGCGTGGAAATTGGCATAGTTTTGAAAAAGAGAGAGCTAGGCAAGCATAAAGAAGAAAGCAACATTCTTCCTTTGAGTGTTTCCCACGTAATGAACTATTCGAAACAGGCTATCTTTGACAAATTCCAGAACAATTCAACAAAGTTGAAACCTGTCAACATACAAGCTATGGTTTTGCTGAAAAGCCACTAAATCTCAAATCCTAATAAGATCTATAATATTTTAGTGTGGGAAGGGAAGCGAACATAATATATTATATTGCTCGGTGTGTCCTTTCAAGCATTTGTTGTAATCAATTTGATTTCGGTGTCCAGAGGCATGGACATTGAATATTTGCTGCATTTGACTCGCCAAGTTCAGATAGAATAAGTGATCAGGTTTTTGGTTCTGACAAGCATGGTGGTGCAGCTTGTGCTGGTTGTTTGTGGTGCCCGCAGGTATATTAGCTCAAGTCGATCTCTGCGGGTACTTGTGTGGGGAGCCTACATCTTAGTTGACGCTGTGGCCATCTCCGCCCTTGGAAAGATGATGCATAATGCTCATAACGGATTGTACGTTATATGGGCTCCTTTGCTGCTTCTCCATTTGGGGGGCCCTTATGGCATTACTGCGTATGCCTTGGCTGACAACGAACTCTGGTTAAGGCATGCATGCACTATGGTTTATCAAGTTTCTGTTGCCGGATATGCTATGTGCATATGCAAACAAGAAGGATTTGTATTGGCTGCTGGTTTTCTTCTGCTAGTCGCAGGAGTTTGTAAGTATGTTGAAAGAACAGCTGCCTTAGCGTTCGCCACTTATTCTGAAATCGTGAATTCTACTGAACCTATTTATAAATTTATGGAGCATGAGGACAAGATAGAACCAGGAGAATTCAATTATATCGTGGTGGGAGAGAAGCAGCTCAATGATTGGTGGGAAAATCATCTATGGCCTACATCCCCAAGGGAATTTCCAGGTGTGACAACCATACAACATGTATGGAGCCACGAAGACCGACAGCCAACAGATGACTACCTCCTTTGCTTATCTTATGCTTTATTCAAGATGTATAAGCGGCGGTTTGTAAGCCTCTATCTCTACGAATGGTCGAAGAATAAAACATGGAGGTTCTTTTTAAGAAATAATAATAATAATATTAGATACTTAATGTAATATCAATAATAATAATATTTACACATTTATTTGATTATATTAACACATCATCAGCTAAGATTTAAGCTCCCCACACAAGTAGCCGTATGAATTGATATGAGCTAATATACCTGCGGGCAGCACAAACAACCAGTAGAAGCTGCACCAACATGCTTGTCACAACCAAACACCTCACAAACCATTCTATTTGAAGACGGCGAATCAAATGCAACAAATGCTCAATGTCAATGCCTCTAGACCACCAAATCATGCGAATTAAAACAAACGCTTGAAGGCAAACAAGGAGAAAAAGAATTTACTGTCTTCACTTCTCATCCCACATTATAACTTTATGCATCTTATTAGGATTTGAGATTATAGGTTTCAACATTGTTGAATCGTTTTGGAATTTATCAAAGATAACCTGTTTCGAATATGTCTTCGATACTACATTACGTGAGAAACAATCAGAAGGAAGAATGCTGCTTTCTTCTTTATGCTTGCCTGGGTCTCTCTTTTTCAAAAGTATTCCCATGAGTTATTTCCATGCCATTACACTTTAAAAGGGCTGAACAAAATAATAAAAAGATGTAAATGATTTCAAACTGTCGGCAAGCATTTCCTTTCTCTAAAGTTGTTAGTGGGCTTTTTTTTTTTAAAGTTGTGTTTGAATAAAATTTAGTAATTTTTCAGTGGGTTTTTGGTTTGTTTGTTAATTAGAAAGGTTCGTAGTGAGTCCACTAGTAATCAAGTTTTGCTAAGTGCAAAGCTCCAACATCAAAAAGTAACGATGCGAGCCTCAAGCGAATTTAGATAGCTAAAACGATTTTTTGGATGAAAAAATCCTCCACCCAAAAGAAAAAGAGTAATTTAAGGGAATTATTTAATGATTGAGTAGTATAAATATTTATTAATAAATCTTTTGGTTAAATATACATATTTATTATATTTTAGCTATTTTAAGTAATATTTAATGAAAGAATTGTAATTATTTTCATCTAATGATCTTTTGATAATATCTTTAGACATGGATACTAATTTTCAATAAAATTTTGATTTGATAATTGAAAATATGTTCAATCATTTTAGAGGAAGGTATTATTTTGAGTATATTTAATTATTTTCAATATTGATGATGATTTCAAAAAATATTCTAAAGTGTCAGAATAAGTAGTAACCATAAGAAAGACAAGTTTATAGTTTTATATCCTTAGCATATAGTTTTTTAATAATATTTTTAGTAAGCCACGTTAAGTAGTATCAATCTTAGAAATTAAAAGAAATCGTGAAATTCTCTAAATTTTGTGCTGTACACATTACTAGGTGCACCATCACTGATTGAAGGTGTTTTAATATATGATTCTTTATTATTATCACATTCTTTTTTTATATAGTTGTAATGTGTAGAGTGTTGGAAATATGTGCCTCGAATTAACTTGACTTGTGTTCAAACTAATCAGAGTAACCTATCCCGATGGAATAGCTGTCGGTGTGACTCTTGTCAATGGCCCGATGGAAACTTCTTCTTGTGATCGGTTAATAGGTGAGCAAGTTCGGGACGGTCAAATGATTGTCAATATACTGCAATGGAGAGTTGCATGAAGATTATCCCTTGGGGCTTGGCAACAAAGCACGTGCAAAAAGAAGAAAGTTAAAGATAGTGCTAGTTGAAGGTGGATCAACGACTGTCGCTATACTGCATGATGGAGATGCACAAACATTATCCATCATGGCTTGGTGACCAAGTGGCGGGGCCCGTCAAGTTAGCAGCTTAGGCAAGTTAATGAGTGAGCAAGTTCGGGATGATCGGACGATTGTCACTATACGGCTATGGCAAGATGAACAAAGGTTATCCTCCATGACTTGGTGACCAGGGTGGGCCCTGACAAGAGAGCTTCATTCTGAGCAGTTAGTGAGGTCATGCTAAGGTAGTAGGGCACGGACTCTAGAGCAAATTAGGGGTGCCACATGGCAGAGCGTAGAAAGAGATTAAGGAAGATCAGACGATCAAGATAGCTATTTGGTTGTCTTGTCGATGACTCGATGGAATTGCCTTCAGTGATCGGGGTATTATCAGAGATTGGGAGAACTGGTTGTTTGCTACACTGATACCCGATGAGGTCGCCTTCAGCAATCGAGCTAATATTGGAGATCAAATCTACCTATTGAAGGCTATCCCGATAAGCCGATGGAGCAAATCTGTTTGGAACCACTTTAGTGGAGTCGCCTACTGGTTCATCAGAAGATCATAGCAATGCTTTTGTGGTCTTTCTGATGGCTGATGGTGTAGAGACTAAGTACAGGTGTGCACTCAAACCGGAGTCCAAAAGATAAACACTTGGACGTTGAAGTTGGTCTTGTTGGTGTATATGAATACAAACTGACCCGACTTCCTGGTGCATGTGGGATATTGTGTTTCTCATGAATGCAGACCAACATAGACAATTAGACTTCAAACTGTTGGTGCAGTTTCTTAGATGAACTATCAACAATCTGATATATGAAGCCATTGGATAACTATGGTGAATGTAATTGATTATTGTATGCCGATTGTAGTGTCTAGTTGGTGAGAATTTGAGAGCGAATACTAATAGTTGCAGACTGAAACTTTATTGTAAATTCATTTACTGGAAATAAAGTGTTCAACTGTTGGTGGTGGGTTTTTTCCCGAAAGGGTTTTCCCATGTAATTCTTGGTGTTTTGTCTCTGTGTTTATTCTATGTGTTTTGTCTATGTTATTCTATGTGTTTTGTCTATGTTATTCTTAACGTTCTGTAAAAGAATTAAACTACATTCTTACATGAGCTTCCATGTTAATTGACATTAGGAAGGAATTTCCACACTGTGCTTTCCTTACAAGTGGTATTAGAACTTGGCCCATTTTTTTATCCTTGTTGGGTAGGGTTGGTTTTTTGTGTCGGTTCTATTTTAGTGGGAGTCTTGCAGAGTGTCTACTTGTTTGTTTAATAGGTTAAGATGGTGAGTACCTCAGGGCGCATAGGCATGGAGAAGTTTAATGGTTCTATTTTCAAACTATGGAAACTCAAGATGGAAGACTTGTTGGTCGACCGAGACCTTTGGATTGCTATGTCTTGGCAGAAACCTACAGGCATGAAGCAAGAGGATTGGGAATTAGCCAACCAGAAGGCAAGGGGTCTAATTGGGCTATCTTGCTAATTCTATTCTGTTAAACGTCCATGAGGAGAAAACTGTACATCTTCTCTAGAATAAGTTGGGAGATATTTATCAAGCCAAATCCTTAGTGAATAAACTTTTATTGAGGAAGAAGTTGTACTCTTTGAAGATGGATGCAAGAACACCATTCACAGACCACTCGAATACATTCAACATGGTTCTTGCATAGTTAAATTTTGTTGGTGTGTCCATTCAGGAAGAAGAACATTGCATGCTACTATTATGTTCATTGCCTGACTCTTGGGATCACTTAGTGATGGCTATCGGTAGTACTACGACCCAATTCAAGATGGATAATGTGGTTAATACTCTTTTGTTAGAAGAAATGAGAAAGAAGTCTTTTGAGATGACAAAATATGCACTCTCTATTTGAGACAGACCAAAGGACAAAGACAATAAGAAAGGAAAGAAGTTCAAGTCTAAGTCTCAAGAGAGATCAAAATCTCTAGGCAAGACGTCAAAGGTGAAGTGCTGGAATTGTGGGCAAAAAGGGGATATCCAAAAGGATTGCGAGGAGGAGAAGAAGAAGAAGTATTCTGACATTGGATCTTCTCAGAGTGATGCAGATGCATTTATAGCAGACCTAGTAGTGCCTACCTCATATGACACTTGGTTAGTAGATTCTGGCACATCTTTTTACATGACCTCCCACAAGGAGTGGTTCTCGAAGTATGAAGCGTATGTTGGTGGAAAGGTATACTTGGCTAGTGATTCTACATTGGAGATTTTAAGGAGAGGTAGAATTAAAATTCAATTCCTAGATGGTAGAGTGAAGGGGTTCAATGGAGTTCTTCATATACCAAGTTTGGCAAGAAACTTTTCTTTGTAAGTAAACTTAATGATGTTGGAGTACAAGTTACATTTGTATCTGGTGGTTGCAAGATGACTATGGGTTCCATTGTACTAGCAAAGGGTGACTGCATTGGTACACTGTATAAGTTAAATGTTGAACCTATATGTTGTAATGTAAGCTTTAAAAAGTCTATTAAGAATACTGTAAAGATGCATAATGCTAATTCTTTGGAAGCTAAACTTCCTGCTGAGAAAACAATGCTCTGGCATAATAGGTTAGGCCACATAGGTGAAAAAGGTTTAAAATCTTTGAAGAATAAGTTGAAGGTCTAGATGATTGGAGTTTTGAGTTTGATTTCTGCGAACATTGCATATATGGAAAACATAATGATGTTTAGTTTTAGTCCAATTCTCATAAATCTTCTAACATTATGGATTATGTTCACTCTGATGTGTTTGGTCTAGTGGATGTTCCTTCTCTGTTTAAGTCTAAGTACTATGTATCTTTTGTAGATGATTATTCAAGAAGGGTAGTTGTGTACTTTCTTAAAAGTAAATTAGAAGTGTTTAGTCAGTTTAAGGAGTTTAAGAACCTTGTTGAAAATCAAATTGGGAGAAGGATTAAATGTTTAAGAATAGACAATGGTGGTGAATACTATAGTGCATATTTCAACAAGTACTATGTTGATCATGGAATTAAGAGACATAAGACTCTACCTTACACTCCACAACAAAATGGAGTTGCTGAAAGGTTGAATCAGTCTCTAATGGTGAAAGCAAGAAGCATGTTGAGTGGAGCTGGGCTGGAACAAAATTTTTGGGGTGAAGCAGTTGCTACAGCATGTTACCTACTGAATCATTCTCCTACTTCAATATTGGTTGACAAAACACCTATGGAAGCATGGTCTGGTAAGAAACCTTCTTTATGGTACCTTCATGTTTTTGGTGCAGAGGCATATGCTCATGTGCCTGATGTTAATAGATCTAAGTTTGATAACAAATTTGTGAAATGTATCTTCATTGGCTATGGAGTTGGTGTGAAAGGATACAAACTTTGGAATGTAGTGACTGGTAAAGTTATGTACAATAGAAGTGTGTTTTTTCATGAGCTGAAACCTATGTCACTAGATCACAACATAGGAAAGAAACGAGAAGATGAGGTTGAAATTCCTCTAGCTAAGGAAGAATCTCCAGAGATACTTGAAGATGAGGAGAGTTCAAGCAGTTCAAGTAGTTCTGAAGAAGAACATGATGATGAGCCTCTTGTTGAACCTCAGGAAGCCTCAACACCAGAGTTGAGAAGATCTACTTGAGAGAGGCCGCAACCTAATAGGTATACAACTAATAAGTACAGTCACTCATGTTAATTGTGCTTATCATTTACTTGTAGATACTGATAAGCCTAGGATTGTCAAAGAAGCTATTAAGATGCCTAATTCAGATTCTTGGTTGGAAGCTATGAATGATGAAATGTCATCATTGGATAAAAATAGAACTTGGTATTTGGTGTCATTGCCTAAAGGTAAAAGCCTGTAGGATGCAAGTGGGTATTCAAAGTGAAGTATGGTCCAGATGACAACATTGACAAGTACAAAGAAAGATTGGTTGCAAAGGGGTATTCTCAAAAGGAAGGTATTGACTATGGAGAGATCTTTTCTCCTATGGCTAAGCTGACATATATCAGATTTCTCTTGTCACTTGTAACAGCATATGGTTGGGAGATTGAGCAAATGGATGTGAAGACAACGTTTCTCCATGGTGATCTTGATGAAGAGATTTATATGTCTCAACCTGAGCATTTTGTGGAAAAAGGTAAATAACATTTGGTATGCAGACTCAAGAAGTCTTTGTATGGTTTGAAACAGTCTCCTAGAATGTGGTATCAAAAGTATTATACATTTGTTTTGTCCATGGGATTTGTGAGATCAAAATATGATCATCGTGTTTACTATAAAACCGAAGGTGATAGGATTATTATCATAGCTTTGTATGTAGACGACATGTTGTTCATAGGAAATACAAAAGGTATGATCTCAGATTTAAAATCTCAACTATCTATGAAATAAATGAAGGACTTAGGAGCAGCAAATTACATTCTAGGAATGGAGATCAAAAGGGATAGATCTAAGAGGAAACTTTGGCTCAGCTAGAGAAAGTATATAACCAATGTTCTTGATAGGTTTCATATGTCTGACTGTAAGTCATAGGTTGTTCCCATCTTATAGGGAACTAAGTTGTCTATGCTTGACAGTCCAAAATTTCCAAAAGAGATAGAAGACATGAAAAGTGTACCTCATGCAAGTGCTATTGGCAGTTTGATGTATGCAATGGTCTATACAAGACTAGACATTGCCTAGCCAATGGGAGTTCTTAGCAAGTTTATGTCGAATCCAGGAATAGGAAGGTTGCATTGGGATGATGTAAAGAGGGTGTTTATATTTCTAAAGGGAACTTCAGATTTTGCTTTGTGATATCATTGTCATTCAGATTTTGTTTTGTGGATTCTGATTGTGTAGGAGACTAGACAACAGAAGATCCACCAATGGATATGTTTTTGTCATGAATGGTGGAGCAATTAGTTGGATGAGCAAGCGGAAATCTACAGTCCCTTTGTTCACTATAGAGGCAGAATACATCGCAGCCACACATGCTTGTAAATAAGTTGTATCACTTAGGCATTTGAGTTTAGATATTGGTTTTAATGCAGGGCAGGTTGAAATTTGGAGTGTTAGTCAAAGTGCCATATGTTTGACAAAGAAAATTACTTTCCATGCCAGATCAAAGCATATTGATGTTCAGTATCATTTTGTTTGTGACATGGCGGAAGATGGAAAAGTTATTCTTAACAAGTTAGACATTCTGAAAAATGTTGCAGATGCCTTGATGAAACTGGTGAGCACTCACAAGTTTAGGTGGTGTTCTAATTCTATGGGTCTTGGTACCCCTGATTCTCAGTATTGTCTGAAATGGTAATCAGTCCAGTGAATTCCTCGTGAAGTGGGAGTTTGTTGGAAATATGTGCCTCAAATTAACTTGAATTGTGTTTAGACTGATCGGAGTAACCTATCTTGATGGAATAGTTGTCAGTGTGACTCTTGCCGATGAGCTGATGGAACCTTCTTCCTATGATCAGTTAACAAGTGAGAAAGATCAGGATGGTTGAACGATTGTTTCTATATTGCTATGGAGAGATACACAAAGATTATCCCCTATGGGTTGGTGATAAAGCATGTGCAAAAAGAAGCAAGTTAAAGACCATGCAGGTTGAAGGTGGATCAACGATTATCACTATACCGCATGATGGAGATGCACAGACGTTATCCATCGTGGCTTGTCGACCAAGTGGTGGGGCCCGACAAGTTAGCAACTCAGGTGAGTTAACGAGTGAGCAAGTCTGGGATGATCAGATAATTGTCGCTATACCACTATGGCGAGATGCACAAAGGTTATCCTTCGTGGCTTGGCCACCAAGGTGGGGCCCAGCAAGAGAGCTTCATTCTAGGCGGTTAGTGAGGTCATGCTAAGGTGGTAGAGCAAGGACCTCGGATCCAATCAGGGGGTGTCATGTGGTGGAGCGCAGAAAGAGATCAAGGAATATCAGACAATAAGGATAGTTGTTTGGTTGTCTTATCGATGAACTGATGGAATTGCCTTCGATGATCAGGTTATTACCAGAGATTAGGAGTATTGGTTGTTTTCTACATCGATACCCGATGAGGTCACCTTCGACGATCGGGTTGATATCGGAGATCGAGTCTACCTATTGAAGGCTATCCCGATAAGCCAATGGAGAACATCTATTTGGAGCCACTTTAGTGGAGTCACCTACTGGTTCATTGGAAGATCAGAGCAATGCTTTTGTGGTCTTTCCGATGGTCAATGGTGTAGAGATTGACTATGTGTGTGCACTCGAACCGAAGTCCAAAATATAAATAATTGGACATTGAAGATGGTCTTGTCGGTGTATATGAATACAAACCGCCCCAACTTCCTAGTGCATGTGGGATATTGTATTTCTCATGAATGCAGACCGACATAGATGGTTAGACTTCAAACCGTTGGTGTAGTTGCTCAAATGAACTCTCAACAATCTGATATATGAAGTCATTGGATAACTATCGTGAATTTAACTGATTATTGTATGCTGATTGTAGTGTCCAACTCATGAGAATTTGAGAACAAATACCAGTAGTTGTAGACTGAAACTTTATTGTAAATTCATTTACTGGTAATAAAGTGTTCAACTGTTGGTGGTGGGTTTTTTCCTGAAAGGGTTTTCCCATGTAATTCTTGGTTTTGTGTCTCTTTGTTGATTCTATGTGTTTTGTCTATGTTATTCTTAATGTTCTGTGAAAATTTTAAACTGCATTCTTGCATGAACTTCCTGGTTAATTGATATTAGGAAGGTGTTTTTGCACTATGCTTTCCTTACATAGAGTACCATAAACTATCATTTAAATTAAAAAATAAAGTATGGATTATAACATTAAAATACATATTAAGAAATCATATTAAATACTTAATGTGAACTGAACATTATATGGATAATAATATTCACACATTTACTTGATCATATTAACACATCTACAAGAGAAATTCTATGAAAAATTTTAGTAAAAAATATGAAGACAATTGAAAGTTTTGGTAGTTTTCTTTGTGTGTAAGTTCCTAAAATTGATGAATGTGTTTTTAATACTTTAATTTGTGTGAATGAAGCTTCACATGTCACAAAATCTAGGTAATTTATATGTTTCTTAGAATGATATTTAATCAAGAGTTGTTGTCAAGCATTTGGTTTCTACAAGTTAAAATTTATATTGAAGAATTTCCTAGATTATTTATGGTTAAAAATTAAGAAAATAAAGAAAAAAATTTAAAAATTAGATAAAAAGGTAATCACTTAAAAAAAATTACAACTCCCAAATAATAACTATCAAGTAGTGACAATTTTTGAAAACTTTGAGATACCTATATAAAACTTCATCTCTAATTCATTTCATCATCTAGAAGTTTCATTCCAACATCAATCATTCTTCCCCAAGAGTAGCTCTGAGTTCAAGGAGCAACAAGATACAACAAGACATCTTTAATTATGTTTTCATGATGGATTTATGCTAGATTTTGTTAAAATTAATCATGTTATTTCATCAAAACATAGATGATTTATCCTAAGAACATTGCATCACAAATTAATGGTATAATCATTTATATTAAGCAATTCCATTCAATTATTTCATTTCATATTTCTATTTTGTATTCCTCATTATTTTATGGTTAGACTGAGGAAAGATCCTATACAACCCAAACACCTTTTTTCTCATCTCATGTTCAAATCTAGGCTCAAAAATAGATTTCTAGTTTAGGTAAAGGATACATGAGCATAGTGTATATAGAGACAAGACCAGTGAGAGGTTCACTAGAAAAGATGAGGGACTAGCATCATAGTCCACTTGAACGAGGGGGCCTAGCAACATATCTTTGGTATTTTGACCTAAAATTTGACAAGATAGAAGATTGGGATCTCTTGAGTTTAATTTGATTCTTGTTCTAGACTTGGACAGGCATCAAGACTATGCCACCATGCCCCATAGTCCACCCATTTTGAGCTGAAATTTTTATGACAGGTTCTTGGGCAAGTGTCTATATCCCCTTTCCAGATCTATGTTTTTTCTCTTATTATCAGTTCTACATTTATTTAATTATGCTTCTTATTTCCAATTTCGCACTATTTAGCCTAGTTCTTGCATTCAACTTATCCAACCAACAAAAGAGAACAATCAGCTCATTGTCCCCAACTCTCCCACGGCTTTTGAGTTGGGCCTATTTGATATTCTTCAATATAATTGATGGCATTGTGTTGGATTCCTAGTTTGTATTATTATACTAGTGATCCCTATTTTCCATGATATTGCACTTATACTAATTTCCTTCTATATGTCTTGAGGTTTTTCCTCATTCACATTTTTCTAGGGGGATTTTTCTCCTACAGTCTTTGTCTGCACATGAAACTCTAACATTTGTCCCCCACCAATCTCCTCATTAATCTCCATTTCCTTTGATTCTTCATTTGTGAATTTATTTTCATAGATTCAATTGGAGGCTTAGGAGCTTTGGCTTGTCTTGGAGGAGGTGGTGGTTTCCTTCTAGGAAGGGGTTTCTGATAAAGTTTTTTTGGGGAGATGGTGCAAGAGATATGACATATTAAACTTTGTCCTCCTTTTCTCCTCCAAGCTTCAATCTCAAGAGTATTCTAGCTAAGGAAATGGAAGCTTGTGCAACTATTAAGAGTCTTGACATGATCCGTACCTTAGTTTCCTCAGGTAGGAATTCTAATTCCTTTATTTTCTCTATATCTTTTGCATCAATTTTGTAGCTTTAATAGGGTCAATTTCTTCTTCTTCATCCTCTTCCTTTATTTCTTATTTCGGCCTCTTGTCTCTCTTTGAATTCTTTTGGTAAATTGCTTATTGTCCTTGGAATATGGGTCTCCCTACCCCTTTGCCTTTGTTCTCCTTTGTGTCTTGTTTATTGGTACCCTCAATTTAATCCATGTCATTCTTCTCCTTATGAATTTTTTAGTTACTATTTCAATGTTTATGTTCTCATTCTCTAGCCACCTGACTAGAGTGAGAGGCCTTTGAACAACCTTATATTCTTCAAAAATGGGCTCCAAGAATCTCTCCAACATTATGTAATTTCTTTATAATGTCTCCTTTTATTCCTAAGGATCTTGAGTTTAAAATATAGTTGGAATGCAATACATCATTTTTTAAGTTTATATTGGTCTTGTAAGTTGACCTAGAATTCCTCCAAGGTTAGTTCATAATTTGGGAAGGTATTGGGTACAAGGGCTTTTAATTTACCCATAGGCTCATAGTTACTATTGGCCTTAAACATATTTTCAAATTAGTGGCTTAAAGCTCATAGATTATGTTCTTTACACTTGCATATTTAAGCAATCATGGAATCCTATCTTAAATGTGAGTTTGATCCCTATCTTATAGTAGGAAGTCAAAAGGACTAATACCTCTAATATTTATCTTGTGAAATATATTAAGATGACCCTACTAGTGTAGCACCTTGGTAGCAAGAATGGTTCTTGGTGGAACCCACTCAACCAGACACATTCGGACTTGGGATTCTAGACAAACTAATGTCCCTATGTGGAAATGATCTTCATTACATCTACTAATAGTTTATAAACCACATCCCTTATCAATTGGTTGATTACTGCATAAACAAATATATCATTAACCATTTTAAAGTGGTGTTTGACCTACTTTAGGGACAAAAGGGTGAAGAAATAACACACATTCTTTAGTCTTGAGCTTTCTCCTCTTCTCCCTTTTATCTACAAGCTAGGGAATTGACTAATTTTCACAACCATCCACAATACATTAGAAGTGATGGAAATTGTAGTCTCATAAATTGCATATATCCCTTTGTGATTACACCTACACTTTTGTAGCCACTTTAGTGTCCATACCCCTAGTATTTGAGTAGGCTCATTTCAACCCTTGCATTAGCCTTTTCCCTCTTAGGATGCTCAGGAAACTTTTTTAAGCACCTATCTTTCAGCTCAGTTTCATGTTAGCCACAACTTTCTCTCATCACTCATCATTTTTTAGTGTGATTCATTTAGACACTAGCACATGACATGGACATCTGTGCACCATCATTCATTTTGCAACATCTTAACATTCAAATATTAGTTCTACGCATTTAGACACTTGTCACCTACCTTGAACTATGCCCAGTGCAAGCAAAAGACAAACCCACGAGCAAGGTATGGAGAAGACCCATGAACAAGGGCACAACAGGAAACCCAAACAAATAGAAGCCACCACGAGAGCCGCAATGGGGATCCAAAATGTCACCATGAGATTTGCAAAGGGGACCCGAAGAATGAGCCAGGCTAAGAGAACAAGGGAGATGAGGGCAAAAACCCCTCACAAGCACACCTATGGCACAGAAAATGACCTCCAACAAACCCAAAATAGGGCATCAGATAGGAGAAGGCAAAACCAAGTACCCTAGAATTATAACTTCCCAAAAGTAGGCCAAGCCATTGACCAGGCGGATCCACACACCATGGCCATCATCTTCACAATTCCCATCTCCATCATCATTGCCTTCCTCTGCATCTCCTGTAATATCCCCACCTCCAAAAACCCTAGTGCTTCCCTTCCTCCTCTCCATCTTTTATGTTTGTATTATAATTAAAATTCAATATTATTTATCTTAAAAAATTTAAAAATATATAGTTTTTAAATGGCTGTAAATTATATTTTTCTGAGACACTTTCTGCTAATAGAATTCTGACATATTTAATTCTAGCTTTTAATACATTTAAATTTAAGATCAATTAACTACCAGTATTGTGAATAAATATTTATATTAACATTTATAAAAAATAATAAATTTTGAGATGTATAAATATTCTAAGAGAATTTAATGCTCTCCGATGCGATTCTATAGTTATTTCTGTTTTTGGAGCATTAGATCCATCATCGCATTAGCCATAATTTTCGAATTCTATTTTAAGTTTTCAGCCGTAGGCATTCAAGTACTATCTGAATATATTTTACCACTCGCAAATCTGTATGCATTAATTTTGACGCACGAACAATGAGAACTTTGTGCTCAATATTTAATATCTGATAAAAAATTACCACAATCCATATCTATTAAAGTGAATCATGAATACTACAGCAAATATAAGCATATAATACCAAAAAACTCGTCCATGTGTTATGGCTATCAATTGGCCTTACTACAGTTCTTTCGGATCTGTCCATTGCTACCAGTTAGGGGACTGATGTTTCCCATTTTGATGGCAGAAGCGAAATCTGTGAAGAATGTGTTCTGATTGCTACTATATGTAGTCACCTGAGAATCAGCAGAACCTCCATTAAAAAGCTGCTGATCAGAGTGTAGAAGTCCTTTCTGGCTTCTCAGATTTTTGTAATAGTTGTTGTCAAAGGTCGTGGGAGTCTGAAGATCTAACGGTGAAAGGTTGTTATCCCCACTGCTGCTTGGACAGTTTGATTTGAGAGAAGCGGCGAATATAGAATCTATGTTGGACTCGTTGTAGAAGCGAGCTCTGAAATTAGTGCAGCGAGCCTGACCAATAGTGTGACCACCTGAATGTAAAAAGAGAAGTGAGTTGCTATAGCTTCTACGTAGTAATAAGCGTACAATGATTAGCAGATTGGAAAATAAGTTACCAGAAAGCGCCATCATGTCCTTGGTAGAAAGACCCTGAGCGCTAAATGAAGAGATTATTGCGCTGAGGTTTGATGTGGGAGCAGGAATATTGCTATTTGCACCGCTAAGGCTTGCAGTTGTCGAGTCTCTTCTTCCCTTCTGCACGTCCATGTTGGCCCTCCAAGCTACAAAGTAAAAATTAATTAATTAGCATAACAAACTATAGAAATTTATACGAGTCTTTCATATTTTTCACAACAATAGGTAAAGATTTAGGGATTACTTCGACAACTGAATCACGAGTAGCAATGGCCAAAATGTCGGCGCAAGACACAACACCACTGCAAACAGTCTCTACGTTGGTCTTAATGGTGTCTATCACGTCGAATCCTCTGACTGAGTTAGCATTGGGCAATGCAGTCTTTTCTCCTGTTAAAGTCGACGAGTCGTCCAACAGAATAGACCCATCGCAGCCCTGCAATATCAGCATGTCTTCAACTATTAAAGGGTTGAAAAACACCATTGTAATGCTTCATAGTCGAGAAAATCTTTTGTAAAAACAAGAATAAAACGAGTGGAAAGTAACAATGTAAAAACACCATAAACGTTCATAACAAAGAGCTGGAAATTCTTACGTAACAAAGCAGTCATGGAAATGAAGACGCAGAAGGGATGCTCCCATTCGTTTCTCGTTAGCGACGGCCTGTTTCACTGCAGACTTAACAGTCGACAACAGATTAGGACATGACGAACTGTAAAATGTTGAGCTAAGCTGACCATTTACAATCGTCGAACATAACGCCAAACCAATCCAGGCAAGAAATGAGTAAGTGCGACTCATCGTTGCAAACTGAGACTTCTTTCTCAGGGGAAAAATCTATGCAACCTAATCGAAAGCTCGTCGACTAAGTGTAGTCGAATGTCTAAGCAATCAAATCTATGTATTGTGGAGTAGAGATTGACAACCTTTTGTAATAGAACATAACCAAAGTTTACACGTAACGACACACGCGGAAATTTCATAATTTTTTTATTTTTTCTGGCCCTAACAGGCGGAACTGACTTGTTCACATGTATTAAAAGGCTCTGTACCCCACGCGCTAAGCCGACCACATGTTAACGATGGAGTACAGTGAATAATTTGAAATTGGCAAATAACAAAGTCAATATATTTTCGTACTACATTGAAATAATATACCAAAACATTAAATTTCGTAGCTGATTCTATCTCCACGAGGATTGTTCTAGTCGCTGTATTAAATTAAATTTTTGACGTGAAGATTAATCACCAGAAAACTTCGATTACTGAGTCAAAAGTGGTCTTTAGATGCTTTTCTTCTCCTTCAGGATTTCTTTTATCTAGTTCGAAGCTCGTAGAGGCGGAATACTGATTTTTAGGGGAGATTATGCTTATGTGGATTCAAAAGAAGGGATGTTACATATTTAAAGAATAAAAGTAATATTTGAGTTTTCATTGTTCTAGAGGCTCAAACTTGGTTTTTGAGAGAAATTATGTTTATATGGTGTCAAAAATAAGGGATGCTATAGAATACAATTAATTTTTTTCTAATCTTTTCTCTAAAAATATTAAAAGTTATTTAAAATATTTTAATTGCTATAAATTAAGAAGGTTCATTATTTTCATTTTTAAGAAATATTTATTTAAATAAATAATTGTAGGAATAAAAGTAGTTTAGTTGATTAAGAAAACAAGCATAGAGTCTTGGCCCCCACTTCCCCTCTCCCCCCCTCCTCTAGTTGGCTGAAATTGAAATTCAAAAGTTCTTCTAAGGGAAATCCAGGTCGAGCAGGCGGGGGTGGAGTGATTCATGGGTAATTTGGTCCTAGCCTATGTGACCAACTTGGGGACAAAAACTTCTAGTGTGGCATAGGTGGTAGCGGCCTATTATGGTTTAGTTATTATGGAAGATAGAGGGTATAGTCAAATCATCATAGAAGGTGATTCAAAATACACTATTTTAATGCTTAGAAATGAAGCCAAACTTGATTGGAAATGTGATCACCTTATTGCCAAGTATAGGGATCTCACACATAGGATGAGCGATGTCAGTTTTAGGAATATAAAAAGAGAAGGGAATAAAGTTGTCAATAGGCTAGCATCTTTGGGCCCATTTTTCAATGGTTTGAAAAAATGGATGGGTGTTTATGATATCCTAGATATGGTTCATGTCATTATCTTTAATGACATAAAGACTCATGATGAAGTATAATCAAAAGATTGCCTATTTTGTTTGCATCACCACCCTTTATGCCAGTCATTTAATGTATACGTGGCAGATGTCTCATTCAAATTGCAATCAGACTTTTCCCAACCCGTCTAAGTGTTGTCTTTTTCATACTACTAGTTTTTGTTTCTCCCCAATGGTTTTCACCACTAGGTTCTCTATGATCGCTAACCTCATTCAAATTGAACATAATAGTTGATGTAAAGCTCTAGTTGAAAATTGTTAAGGGTAACCTAGCAAATTATGTTGAAGGAATGCAAGGCTTTGATCTTGATCTCTCTGAAAAATTTGCTCATTTGTGGGAGAAGGGTGAGGTGAAAATCGGGGGAGTTGCCTTTAAAGTCTCTTTGGACATGATAGCTACTATTATTGGGTTATCATTGAAAGGAAATACTTTTCCTAAGAAGCTAAAAGGGTCTTACAAAGATGAACTTAAGAGATTTTTCAAGCCTAAAGAAGGGGTTTCAAGACTATAAAGTGGTTATAATAGAGAAGACCTAATAGTGATATAGAAGGGTGAAACCCTATTGTTGATGAAATATGTCACATTGGAAGGAAGGTTTAAAGGACTCCATACCCTGCTCTTCCCAGTGCTAAATAATCTAAGGTACAATGTATGTTCTTCGCTAATGCAAACAGTTACTAAGGCTAAATCTAAAAATTCTCTTCCTCTTCATCAATGGCTAATTCTAAGGCTTTACAAAATCCACTTAGCTTAATCCCCACCCACTGGGGCCCCATTGATTTTGCCTAGTCCTTTGTTAGATTCAAATTTATTGATGGAGCTTCCTAATCCAATGTTGTTTCTTCAACTAAACCCAAGCTTGTTCCTACTAGTTTCAACCCTAACAAAGGGGCAAAACAAAAAATTATCCTAACCCCACCTTCTAAAGATGTGGAGTTGGTGGAATATAATGAGGAGAAGGCTTTGGAGTAATTTGAGTCCTCCTTGGCCTCTAAGTTTGACTTGTCTCTTGTTGCCTTAGAGGAAGTTGCCCCATTCCCACCTGGATAAGATGTTTCTATCCCGAATCCCAGCTCCCATAATTTGGAAGTAAAAGTGTCTAAGTTGGAAGAGAATGGGTGATAGGAAATGGTTATTAAATTGTTACTTATAGTTTGATGTTGCTATAAGAAAGATAAACATGCTTGAAGTAGTGGCAAAAGTGAGGGCTAGGGATGACAAATGGGTGATGGAGGAAAATGATGATCTTAATGGGAAGTTGTCTTCGAGGGCTGAGAGAAATACACCGATGGAGTTGAAGGAGAGGTAGGAGGTCCTTCAGAGAAAAGTTGAGGAAATGTCTAGGCTGAGCCAGGAGATGGCTTCGAAGAGTTCAACCTCCTTTCTTCCTATTAAGGATAAAATTGAACATAGAAAGGTGAAACGGAAAAGCTTCACAAAGTCTCCCTTTGCAATAGTGAATCCCCCTACCTCATTGGTCAAGGCTACCCCAAATTCTAGCGCTCTGGTCTCTGCAAAATACTTTAACAAAAAGATTTATTTTTCTGATGATAATGAGAGTTTTGTATGCCAGTTGAAGAAAGCCTTGTATAGTTTGAAGCAATCGCCCAGAGCATGGTATTCCTGGTTGGATAAATACTTGGAGCAAGGATTCCATAAAGGGAATGCAAATAGTAACTTGTATGTCAAGGTAAATGGAGATCTCATGATTATAGTGGTTGTATATGTGGATGATATTATCTTTGGTGGCGACAAGGACATCATGTACAAAGAATTTGAAGATCAAATGAAGACAAAATTTGAGATGTCTATGTTAGGTGAGTTGTCTTATTTTATTGGTTTGCAGATTTCACAGCAGGTGAAAGGAATTTTTATCTCCCAAACCAAGTATGTGAAAGACATGCTGAAGAAATTTCAAATGGAGGACAACAAACCAGTAAGTACTCCCATGGTTACTGATTGTAAGTTGAGAAAACTAGTTGAGTCACTAGAAGTTGAACAAACACTGTATAGGTCTATGATTGGTAGTCTATTATATTTAACAACATCTAGACCAGATATTGTACAAGTTGTTTGCATGGTAGCAAGATTCCAAGCTGCTCCTAAAAAGTCTCACCTAAATGCAGTCAGAAGAATTTTCAGGTGTCTGGAAGGAACTACCAGCTATGGCCTATGGTATCCAAAGAAAGGAGACTTCTCTTTGCAGGCTTATACTAATGCAAATTGGGCAGGAAGTATTGATGATTGGAAAAGTACAAGTGGAGGTGATTTCTACTTAGGAGATCAGTTAGTATCATGGCACAATAAGAAGAAAGACTCAGTGTCATTATCTACTACTGAGGCTGAATATATAGCTGTTGCTTCTACATGTTGCTCACAAGTGCTATGGATGAAGCAGACATTGAAGGAAATACATGTGGAGATACCAAATCCTATTCCAATCTGGTGTGATAACTCAAGTGCAATCAACATCTCCAAGAATCCAGTAATGCATTCAAGAACAAAACACATTGTAATCAAGTATCACTTCTTGAGGGAGAAGGTAGCAGACAAGGAGGTCATAGTTGAATATGTTCCAACTGGTGAGTAGATTGCTGACATATTTACCAAGCCACTTCCTTTAGGTCCATTTGAGTACTTAAGAAAAAAGATGGGACTTGTCCCACCATTCAACAACACTTAAATGTGCATGAGAATGTATTATTCCAGGGGAGTCAATCTTTGTTACTCTCTTATGACTCTTGAATCATGAAGCATTGACACAAGGGGAGATTGTCTCCTAACTGGGTGTAGCCAAGGGAGAGATTATTGGTGTCAGGCTAAGGTTCCCTTTCCCATTGCTGTCAAAGGTGGAGAGAAACTGGAACAGACAATGTTGACATCAATGGTAAAGGGGGAGATTGTTGGTATTGAGTTGTCATTGATGTCAACTGGTATTGTATGATACCGGTAGAGGTATGTCAACCCGGTATGAAGAAGAGGAGCCGACATAAGGAAGATTAACATAAAGGCTTTGGATTCAACCCCTAGGGGACTAGTCTCACCTCAGTTCGCCCCTTCCTGGCCCCAACTTGGTAATAAAAGTAAGCCCAAGGTAAGGCAGGTTAGTTCATTGGATTGGGTCACGGGGATACCCCTGACATATTGAAAAAAAAAAAAAAGTATCGAGACTATCAGTGACATCACCTATAAGAGGTGATATGAAGTTGTGTGTTGGCATGATGAGTTGTAACCAGTATAAATGTTGGTTGTTTACTTTTGATAATGTTTGTGATAAAGAGGCAGAGTGACAAAGAGATTACAGACCACCAAAGGTGAAGTTGTGCTACTGGTGTAGTGTATACTACCGATTTAGTAGTAGGAGAAGGTCTCACTGATAAGGGTTTGTGCCTGTATGAGTTTGATGAATGATAAAGTTTAAACCGACCTTGTGTCGATCAGGTGAGTGTATGTCAATGTGATGCCACATGCAACTAAGGTGGTGTGCATGCAGAGGCCGGTGAAGTTTCCATTCATATGGTTGTTGGAGTAGTTAATCGCTATTAAATGAAATAGCCACAAATCACGGGTCGATAACAAATTGATGCGGCTTAAGGAAAAATGAATCACAAAGAAAGATCAGGGAGTTGTTGGCACTTGGATTGAAGCAAGGAAATCAGATTGCAAGAGGACCTCAAGAAGGAAACAGTTGGGTCATAAATGAGTCGACAGATTTCAAGGCCAGAAATCATGGTCGTGTTTGCTATTTTTGGCAAACATACTTTGGAAAGATGAAAAATGCATGATGGCTTACTCCTCCAATGCAGGTTTGTGATCCAAGGCTGATCGGATTAGATTGGATGCAGATTTGGTCGAGAGAGGTAAACCCTAGCCATCCTCTATTTGAATTAGTTTTTTGGTAGGAAAGCTTCAGTTTAAAATATGGCGACCTAAGACAGATAGAGTTGCTGCTACTAAAGGGTAAAGAAGAGAGTGAAATTGTTATCTAAGAGTTGAAGAGAAAAACACTTGAAGTGTTTGTGAGTGAAGATTGTACTGGTAAGGAGAAGCAAGGTAAACTAGTGTAAGGAACAAATTGCCAGAGTGAGCATAGAATGCAGAGGTGACAAACTGAAAGAAGCAGTACTTGATAGAGAGTGACCAAGTGCAATTTGATTTCAGTAGAAGAGAGGGAAAGAAAATTAAGGAGAGTTAGAAATAGAAGGAATTCTAAGTTGCAATGTGTGTTGAGTTGATATAAATCGGTAAGATAAAAACTGACAGTGCAAAGTTTTGAAAGGTTGCAAAAGTTCATTTGCAGCAAGGATCCAAATTGTTTATTTGAGTTTTTCATATTGTTGAGTGCAGGGGTTGTAGCCTATAAATTTTGTAGGGGTTGGTGCTCCTTTGAGTTGATGCTCATAAGTTAGGGGTTGGTGCTCCTTGGGTTGGTGCCCTAAAATTTGTAATCAGATCTTTTCATTGTGAGGTTGGATTGGAGCAAAAGATCTCTAGCAGCTATTCTCACCGAGGTTTTTCCCACATTGGGTTTTCCTTGTACATTTGGTGTTATGTGTTGCATCTTCATGTGTGTGATGTATTAATCCTTTAGTTATTTTTCCTACACACTCTGTTTACTTTTCTTTGGTAATCGGTCTGCATCTTGTGTATCTCATATTGAACCAGTATAGCTCTGATTAAGTAAAAAATGTTCAAATCACTGATTCACCCCCCTCTTAGTGATCCATTGTGTCCAACAGCTGAATTAGATGAGGAAGCAGAGAAAGTGAAGAAGAAAGGTAAGTTTTTCAAAGTAATCAAGAAACCTCAGTCCGGTGGTAAGCAAAGAAAGAAGACTAAATCTTAACCTATTCTAACCAATAGGGCTAAGAGAGGAAGAAGGGTATTAACATAGTATGATAAGGACCTTGAATGTGGCAAGGTAGAGGGTAAACATACCTCTATTCTTCCATTAACTATAAAAGAGCTAATTGATGAAATTGTTAAGGATGGTAATCTTAATAAAATCAATGTATAGTTTGATGATTTTGATGAAAGTTAGCAAAGAGAAGTTGAGGAAGCTATTGTGTTGCATCTGCATAACTTCGGCATCATTAATTGAGCTAGAATGTAGTATTCCTAAAGATTTGTATAATATTCTTGATGTTAGGAGACTAACAAAAAGCAAATTAGATAAAGAAATGAAAGAGAGAGAATTGATAAACATAAGTTCTTGCATATCTCAAGAATAAGTTGATAGACTTATGGATCTGGCCAACCGGAAGAAATTCATAAGCAAGACTAGAGTGAAAAGGCTTATGGTTGGTAGGGTTGAAAAAATGAGAAAAGAACAAAAATACATATGGAGAAAGTTTCTAAATATTAATTGGGTACCAACCAATGAAGATGAATCTTAGAAGGATGACACCTCTCATTCGGCAGACCAGACCCATTCGAACCTTGATACTACAAATAGTTAAAATCCTCTAGACATAGTGGAGATAAAAGGTGAAGAGGCTCAAGAGACCCCTAAGGATGTTACTGTACCAAGTGGTGAGACCAGTGCATAAGTAAAGGATAAAGAAGAAGTTCTTACTGAGCAACAACTAGTTGCAGGAAAAGAAGAGGTAGAGAAGGATAAGGCTCCAGAGAAGGTAGAGAAAATATTTGTCAATGTCTTAGTAGCTATGGCAATTGACTCTCCTAAGGACAAAGGGAAATCAATTCTCCCATACATATCCATTAATTTTGATAAACCTATTGATATCGGACAGATGTCCCTAACATAAAGGTTAATGGTAGCTACAACAATCTAGGCTAAGCCAATTAGAACTTAGTAAATTCAGAGAGTGAAGACAAAAAGCTTATTCAGATGTCTATTGATGTTTTTCATAAGGTGGTACCGAACATTCAACTAGATCCAAATGCTAACCCCTCTGGTAATATATTTTAGTTGATTAATAATGTAAATACCAATTTTGAATCATTGGAGAAGTCTTCTACCAAGCAGGTACTAGATAGATTTAAGGAGGTTCGTATGCAAACATTTTGGAAGATGATATAGGATTAAAGAGTGATACTAAAAAAGGGTTTGCAAACAATCTCTGAGGCACTATCTAAAAGTGTAAAGATATATAAGTCTTGTCTTATTTTGCCCAAATTTACAGTTGATATAGACAAGAATATTGGTATTTGTTAGGGTAAGCTAGCTAGAATTTCATAGTCATTTCACTCAAATGTAGCCCTAACCAACATCATATAAGGCAAGTAATGCCTCTAAATGATCAAATAGCGAGCCTTAATATAGATAGAGATGAAATTTTGAGGAGAGTTGGTGAACTTCATAACCTAATTGCCCCCCGGTTGGACACCATGCTGGGTATTAAAGTAGATTGTATGAAGGATTTGGCACAACCTGTTTCAACTAAGTTGAAGGATGTGGAGATTCATGCCTATGTTTTTAGTGCATTCATCACAATTTTGGATAACTTGAAGAATGGGTGGGATACTCACATAGGATTTTTGAAGACCATTTTTGAAGATATCTTCATGTATGTATAATGTATCAGGATATCCATGTATATAGGTTTTGAGGAGCATCCCATCTTTGGAATTGTTGTCAAAGAGGGAGAGTAGAGTGAAAATGTAAAGAAGGATGCAATTTTGTGGGTTGATAGGTTGCTACAGATTTGTTATTTTTTGATCTAAGGGTGAGCCTTAGAAATTTTGATCGGGTGTACAGGTTTCAACACTTAGTCATTTTTCATGAGTGTTTTCATCAATTCCAAAGGGGGAGATTGTTGGCAATTGACACTCATCAAGTGGATATTGATGCTTTATTAATGTTTTAGGATTGACAGTGATGGTGAAGCTAGGAAACCCTAACCTGTAAATCATGGATGAAGGGATTAGCCATCAAAGATTCAATGGAATATTTCAAATCTTTGGTGGTAGTTTCATAGGATTGCCTATGAGAAAAATCTAGTATTCTTTCATTGATGCGAAGAAAATGAGTTGTGTGTTGGATAGCATCATTTCACTTTGTAATCCAACCAACAAGTTGAGTGGGACTACTCTCAAGATTCTAGACCTATTGGATGTGGGTCAACGTGGGTGGATGACTAAGCAAGGAAGTATTGAGAAAAAATGTGTTTTAGAAGGATTCATACAACTTGACTACCATTCAATTCTAAACTTGATAGAAAAATGATCTGACAAGGTGACTTCAACAAGGGGTAAAACTGAAAGGACTTGATTTTTCCCAAAAGAAAAAAAAGATTGAGCCAAGATCATGGCACAATCAAGTCCTTTAAAAATCTTGTCAGAGCTAGTTCTATAATTACACCAAGTGTGTCATACATCCTAAGAAGGGTGGCGGTTAGTGTTGGGATAAAAAAGATCCAATTTATTGTGCATGTGAAACCAAGTCTCTCATTCACCAACTATCCATTGAAAAGGCAAAATGCCATCTTTATTGAAGGCCACTTCAACCATACTAAAATCCCCACACATCACCCAAGTGGCAGGTGGCAAAGAGTCATCTATTCACCACAAAAAACAAGACCGCTCTATAGCATCATTGGGAGCATAAACATTAATGATCCCAAAGGAATAATTGTCAACTGACATGAGGACCCACAAAAAGCACTGAGTGGGATCCAACCCATGATCGACTATAGCAGAATGCCAACATGGTGAGAGAAGAGTAAGAACACCTCCTCAGCTAGATTTGTGTTATGAGGCAAAAACCAGGCCATCTAGCCAAATCACACGACATACAATGACTAACATGAGACCTATAATTTTAACTTCTTGAAGGAAAACAACATAAATACTGGATAATTGTATTTAATATGCCACACAGAATATTTCCTGACGAGGTCAAGAAGACCCCAAACATTCCATGATAGAAAATTAATCATTCAAAATCATGTTGACAAAGGTGGAGAGAAATTGGAATAGACAATGTTGACATCAATGGTAAAGGGGGAGATTGTTGGTATTGAGTTGTCATTGATGTCAACTGGTATTGTAGGATACCGGTAGAGGTATGTCAACCCGGTATGAAGAAGAGGAGCCGACATAAGGAAGATTAACATAAAGGCTTTGGATTCAACCCCTAGGGGACTAGTCTCACCTCAGTTCGCCCCTTCCTGGCCCCAACTTGGCAATAAAAGTAAGCCCAAGGTAAGGTAGGTTAGTTCATTGGACTGGGTCATGGGGATACCCCTGACATATTGAAAAAAAATAAAAAATTATCGAGACTATCAGTGACATCACCTATAAGAGGTGATATGAAGTTGTGTGTTGGCATGATGAGTTGTAACTAGTATAAATGTTGGTTGTTTACTTTTGATAATGTTTGTGATAAAGAGGCAGAGTGACAAAGAGATTACAGACCACCAAAGGTGAAGTTGTGCTACCGGTGTAGTGTATACTATCGATTTAGTAGTAGGAGAAGGTCTCACTGATAAGGGCTTGTGCATGTATGAGTTTGATGAATGATAAAGTTTAAACCGACCTTGTGTCGATGAGCTGAGTGTATGTCGATGTGATGCCACATGCAACTAAGGTGGTGTGCATGCAGAGGCCGGTGAAGTTTCCATTCATATGGTTGTTGGAGTAGTTAGTCGCTATTAAATGAAATAGCCACAAATCACGGGTCGATAACAAATTGATGCGGCTTAAGGAAAAATGAATCACAGAGAAAGATCAGGGAGTTGTTGGCACTTGGATTGAAGCAAGGAAATCAGATTGCAAGAGGACCTCAAGAAGGAAACAGTTGGGTCATAAATGAGTCGACAGATTTCAAGGCCAGAAATCATGGTCGTGTTTGCTATTTTTGGCAAACATACTTTGGAAAGATGAAAAATGCATGGTGGCTTACTCCTCCAATGCAGGTTTGTGATCCAAGGCTGATCGGATTAGATTGGATGCAGATTTGGTCGAGAGAGGTAAACCCTAGCCATCCTCTATTTGAATTAGTTTTTTGGCGGGAAAGCTTCAGTTTAAAATATGGCGACCTAAGACAGATAGAGTTGCTGCTACTAAAGGGTAAAGAAGAGAGTGAAATTGTTATCTAAGAGTCAAAGAGAAAAACACTTGAAGTGTTTGTGAGTGAAGATTGTACTGGTAAGGAGAAGCAAGGTAAACTAGTGTAAGGAACAAATTGCCAGAGTGAGCATAGAATGTAGAGGTGACAAACTGAAAGAAGCAGTACTTGATAGAGAGTGACCAAGTGCAATTTGATTTCAGTAGAAGAGAGGGAAAGAAAATTAAGGAGAGTTAGAAATAGAAGGAATGCTAAGTTGCAATGTGTGTTGAGTTGATATAAATCGGTAAGATAAAAACTGACAGTGCAAAGTTTTGAAAGGTTGCAAAAGTTCATTTGCAGCAAGGATCCAAATTGTTTATTTGAGTTTTTCATATTGTTGAGTGCAGGGGTTGTAGCTTATAAATTTTGTAGGGGTTGGTGCTCCTTTGAGTTGATGCTCATAAGTCAGGGGTTGGTGCTCCTTGGGTTGGTGCCCTAAAATTTGTAATCAGATCTTTTCATTGTGAGGTTGGATTGGAGCAAAAGATCTCTAGCAGCTATTCTCACCGAGGTTTTTCCCACATTGGGTTTTCCTTGTACATTTGGTGTTATGTGTTGCATCTTCATGTGTGTGATGTATTAACCCTTTAGTTATTTTTCCTACACACTCTGTTTACTTTTCTTTGGTAATCGGTCTGCATCTTGTGTATCTCATATTGAACCAGTATAGCTCTGATTAAGTAAAAAATGTTCAAATCACTGATTCACCCCCCTCTTAGTGATCCATTGTGTCCAACAACTGAATTAGATGAGGAAGCAGAGAAAGTGAAGAAGAAAGGTAAGTTTTTCAAAGTAATCAAGAAACCTCAGTCCGGTGGTAAGCAAAGAAAGAAGACTAAATCTTAACCTATTCTAACCAATAGGGCTAAGAGAGGAAGAAGGGTATTAACATAGTTTGATAAGGACCTTGAATGTGGCAAGGTAGAGGGTAAACATACCTCTATTCTTCCATTAACTATAAAAGAGCTAATTGATGAAATTGTTAAGGATGGTAATCTTAATAAAATCAATGTATAGTTTGATGATTTTCATGAAAGTTAGCAAAGAGAAGTTGAGGAAGCTATTGTGTTGCATCTGCATAACTTCGGCGTCATTAATTGAGCTAGAATGTAGTATTCCTAAAGATTTGTATAATATTCTTGATGTTAGGAGACTAACAAAAAGCAAATTAGATAAAGAAATGAAAGAGAGAGAATTGATAAACATAAGTGCTTGCATATCTCAAGAAGAAGTTGATAGACTTATGGATCTGGCCAACCGGAAGAAATTCATAAGCAAGACTAGAGTGAAAAGGCTTATGGTTGGTAGGGTTGAAAAAATGAGAAAAGAACAAAAATACATATGGAGAAAGTTTCTAAATATTAATTGGGTACCAACCAATGAAGATGAATCTTAGAAGGATGACACCTCTCATTCGGCAGACCAGACCCATTCGAACCTTGATACTACAAATAGTTAAAATCCTCTGGACATAGTGGAGATAAAAGGTGAAGAGGCTCAAGAGACCCCTAAGGATGTTACTGTACCAAGTGGTGAGACCAATGCATAAGTAAAGGATAAAGAAGAAGTTCTTACTGAGCAACAACTAGTTGCAGGAAAAGAAGAGGCAGAGAAGGATAAGGCTCCAGAGAAGGTAGAGAAAATATTTGTCAATGTCTTAGTAGCTATGGAAATTGACTCTCCTAAGGACAAAGGGAAATCAATTCTCCCATACATATCCATTAATTTTGATAAACCTATTTATATCGGACAGATGTCCCTGACATAAAGGTTAATGGTAGCTACAACAATCTAGGCTAAGCCAGTTAGAACTTAGTAAATTCAAAGAGTGAAGACAAAAAACTTATTCAGATGTCTATTGATGTTTTTCATAAGGTGGTACCGAACATTCAACTAGATCCAAATGCTAACCCCTCTGGTAATATATTTTAGTTGATTAATAATGTAAATACCAATTTTGAATCATTGGAGAAGTCTTCTACCAAGCAGGTACTAGATAGATTTAAGGAGGTTCGTATGTAAACATTCTGGAAGATGATATAGGATTAAAGAGTGATACTAAAAAAGGGTTTGCAAACAATCTCTGAGGCACTATCTAAAAGTGTAAAGATATATAAGTCTTGTCTTATTTTGCCCAAATTTACAGTTGATATAGACAAGAATATTGGTATTTGTTAGGGTAAGCTAGCTAGAATTTCATAGTTATTTCACTCAAATGTAGCCCTAACCAACATCATATAAGGCAAGTAATGCCTCTAAATGATCAAATCGCGAGCCTTAATATAGATAGAGATGAAATTTTGAGGAGAGTTGGTGAACTTCATAACCTAATTGCCCCCCGGTTGGACACCATGCTGGGTATTAAAGTAGATTGTATGAAGGATTTGGCACAACCTGTTTCAACTAAGTTGAAGGATGTGGAGATTCATGCCTATGTTTTTAGTGCATTCATCACAATTTTGGATAACTTGAAGAATGGGTGGGATACTCACATAGGATTTTTGAAGACCATTTTTGAAGATATCTTCATGTATGTATAATGTATCAGGATATCCATGTATATAGGTTTTGAGGAGCATCCCATCTTTGGAATTGTTGTCAAAGAGGGAGAGTAGAGTGAAAATGTAAAGAAGGATGCAATTTTGTGGGTTGATAGGTTGCTACAGATTTGTTATTTTTTGATCTAAGGGTGAGCCTTAGAAATTTTGATCGGGTGTACAGGTTTCAACACTTAGTCATTTTTCATGAGTGTTTTCATCAATTCCAAAGGGGGAGATTGTTGGCAATTGACACTCATCAAGTGGATATTGATGCTTTATTAATGTTTTAGGATTGACAGTGATGGTGAAGCTAGGAAACCCTAACCTGTAAATCATGGATGAAGGGATTAGCCATCAAAGATTCAATGGAATATTTCAAATCTTTGGTGGTAGTTTCATAGGATTGCCTATGAGAAAAATCTAGTATTCTTTCATTGATGCGAAGAAAATGAGTTGTGTGTTGGATAGCATCATTTCACTTTGTAATCCAACCAACAAGTTGAGTGGGACTACTCTCAAGATTCTAGACCTATTGGATGTGGGTCAACGTGGGTGGATGACTAAGCAAGGAAGTATTGAGAAAAAATGTGTTTTAGAAGGATTCATACAACTTGACTACCATTCAATTCTAAACTTGATAGAAAAATGATCTGACAAGGTGACTTCAACAAGGGGTAAAACTAAAAGGACTTGATTTTTCCCAAAAGAAAAAAAAGATTGAGCCAAGATCATGGCACAATCAAGTCCTTTAAAAATCTTGTCAGAGCTAGTTCTATAATTACACCAAGTGTGTCATACATCCTAAGAAGGGTGGCGGTTAGTGTTGGGATAAAAAAGATCCAATTTATTGTGCATGTGAAACCAAGTCTCTCATTCACCAACTATCCATTGAAAAGGCAAAATGCCATCTTTATTGAAGGCCACTTCAACCATACTAAAATCCCCACACATCACCCAAGTGGCAGGTGGCAAAGAGTCATCTATTCACCACAAAAAACAAGACCGCTCTATAGCATCATTGGGAGCATAAACATTAATGATCCCAAAGGAATAATTGTCAACTGACATGAGGACCCACAAAAAGCACTGAGTGGGATCCAACCCATGATCGACTATAGCAGAATGCCAACATGGTGAGAGAAGAGTAAGAACACCTCCTCAGCTAGATTTGTGTTATGAGGCAAAAACCAGGCCATCTAGCCAAATCACACGACATACAATGACTAACATGAGACCTATAATTTTAACTTCTTGAAGGAAAACAACATAAATACTGGATAATTGTATTTAATATGCCACACAGAATATTTCCTGACGAGGTCAAGAAGACCCCAAACATTCCATGATAGAAAATTAATCATTCAAAATCATGTAAATTGTCCTTGTCCTCAAGAGAGGAGTCTCTATACTGTAGAAAATATGAAGCAAGTCAAGAGACAGGGTAAGAATCACCTAGAAGAACCTTGCATTTATCACAAACTTCTTCATCATCACCACCATCCTACCCAAAAGGACTATGAGAATGGTGCAATGAGAGAGGCTAAGAAAATATAACTAAAGCCACTTGAGGGGTACGCACCCATGTATAGTGAGAGATCCCCTTAGCAGAACCCTTCCCCTTATCAATAGGGTTTGAAACATCTAGTTGCACATTAGCATGCACATGAGTAGAAACCGGCTTAGCCTAAGTAGCAGGATGTGAAGAGGGGTGCAAAGCAATAGAAGAATCTTGCTTAGAATTATTTTTATGACCCATAGTGGTCCACCCTTCTTCAGACTTAGTGTCAAAAGGATGAGAGGGTGCAATGTCTTTAGGTGGGGACTTAGTGCGAGGTGCAACTAGAGGACAATCCATAATCTTATTATTAGAGGATTGGCATCGATAGTAGGTATTGGGAAATTTAAAGAAAGCACACGGTGAGAAAAACATTATCTACCAACCCAAATATCAATGGTTTTCTTAAGATCCAGAGATAAATCAACTTCAATGCAAACCCTATTTTGAGGACGAGCATGAGAAAACCGGTCTGACTCCATGAAAACCACCTTTCCAATGGATTGGACAATAGTCTATAGGAATGAAAAATAAGGAAGAGGAAGGCTAGGGAATTGAACCTAGACTGGGACCTTGAACTTCTCTTCATTAGAGATGACCGCACAAACCATGGCCCATTTTTTAGGACCCAAAGAGCCTTGGGGAGATTTTTAACGTCCTCAAGCCACACCCCATGAGGGGCCCAAACTTTGTTAACCCAGTCACACAACATGCTTTCAGGTGGAACCCTCCCAAAAAAAATCCTATTATACTTTCAAGCCAATCATAGGCACTATCAAAATATTTCAATGACAAAACAACATCAGGAGTACTAGAAACACTACCTTGTGACACAATTTTGGGATGAACTTGTGAGGTCGTTTGCTTGGATGAGCCATGGTCTCCAGATGCCAAAACACCAACACCAACATCAATTGTTGGGTTTAGAATGACCGAACCCATAATAAAAAGGCTTAAATTCCTACAATAAATGTGGTATGACAAGAGAAAATACAAGACGCAAACAAACAATACAATGATAGCAAGAAAACTGAGTTACAACTATTGTATTTCTTTTTTTTAGTTTTATTAGTTTTTAGAATTTATTAACTTTAAGGTTTATATTTCTAAAATTAATATTAGTTTAGATAAATAACATTAAGATATAATTCATAAATTTAAATATTTTTAAATTTTAATTTTAAATGGTTTCACATCAATTAATAATTTTACTTTTAATGTCAATTTTTTTTAAAACTATTTCTTTTCTTACTTTTTTATGATGAATAATTTAATTTTATATTTAAAAATATGATATACAATTTAAAAACATATTATCTTTTATTTTATTTATGAAAAATATCCTCTTCACTTTTTTGAGAATCATTAATGGCGAACAAGTTCTTATTATTTTTAATAATGAATTATTTGAGCATTAATGTAGGTGTTTCAGATAAATATCTATAATAATGTTACATTACAATAATGTAGGTGTTTCAAATTCTTACCTTGGTGTCCCTTTGGATTCTAAAGGAACTTTACTTCATCCATTTTTCCAACTTTCGCAATAGGCTTTCTGTTGTTCTCAATGCTAAGTGTTTCTTTAAGAATATCTCGGATAGTAGTTGGTTCTCTTGACCTTAGCTCATACCCAAACTTAATTTAATATGCCCTCATATAAAATATCAAACACATGTGATCATACAACCTCAAATGATGTGGTATCTTATTCAGGATTTTAATAAATCTTGCATTGAATTCGACCACCATCTCATTCTTATTCTTTTGAATTGTAGTTAGTTCTCCTAATTTGAATCTTGCATCAATATGGTCTCCATATTTCTCTGTAAAGAATCTTTGAAATTCTTTCCATCTATTGATGTGTGCATTCAAGAAACTCTTATACCAGTCTCTTGCATCATTTGCTAATGGCTGTATAAACAACTTCATCAATACCGCTTCATGTTAAACTTCAAAGTTATCCATGACATTCATGGAGGCTTAAATATGATTGTCTCCTAATAACCAAATACTTTCTAAAAACTTTGGCAGCTCCAACCTTATATCATTATTCATTGGATTTGGGTATCCAAGGATACCAATAAAATCAAGTTGCCTATATCTATCTATATGGAGTGGGGGTCTAGCAAAGGGATCATTGCTTACAATTGGAGCAACACAAGGTTCAAGAGATGGGATATTTTATGCTACATTAGTATCATTTGGATGTGTGACCATGACCTAGGGATTTCCAACAACATTAGAATCCTATGGATTAGCAGGTGCATTCTGTTGTTGAATATGTAGATTCTGAAATTACTACAATATTTGTTAATATTGCTATTATTGTTGTAACAACTACTGGTAGAGTTGATTTTGTTGCATATTCATTTGCTGAGGTATTAGGGGTTGGGGTATTTGAGGAACTGAGGCATTCTTTGTTCTCGTAGCAACTGTAGGATTGACAATTGGGTGGTTCTACCTCATTTCAAAAGCATTTTGATTACTCATCTAAGATATTGATTGACTTGATGGTATAAATATAATGGGAATTTAAAGAGGATAATATAAAATAGGGGTAGATATACATGTGGTCATATGAGTCACATTTGAAGGCTTCATACTTACACCACCAATTAACAAATCAACAACAAGGGAGCCACTAACATTACTTAGACTAGCTTTTGGAACACTAGGCAACTGTGAAGTCTTAATACCCTCACATGATAGACTATCAAAATCTTGCAACCTTTTGAGCAATTCAACTTTTCTTATCAACATTTATTGTCTGGTATAATTTGATTCCAACTCCTCAACTCTTGGGTAATGAGTTTTCTGGTCTTTACTTTTGAAGTTGAGAACACATTTGCATCACTTAGAATTTGTTTTACCTTATCTTGGGGTGATGAGACATTCACCAAAGAAATGGTTGTTACAAGGTTATTTGTGGTAGTATTTATAAACATCCTAGCATAGAGATCTTTATCTTTCTTCTTCCTTTCTTCTAATTGGTTTCTTAATTGTCCTTTGTGTGTCTCTTCTTCAAGTTCTACTTATAACTCTTTGGCTATTTGTTCCAGTCTACCATTAAATTCCCTCACTTTATCCTCCTACTTATATTGACCCTTAAACGTGACCCTTTACGATGTTTAGTATAGGATGTGATCTTGATACGGTCCCCCTCATCATCATAATAAACTTGGTCCCCATCACTATTGTAGTGATAATACCTAGTTTTTTTTAGGAATTTTAGAATAGTATTTATGCGATCTAGGGGACTATGCATTAGAAAATGACCTTTGATGACTAGACATTCATAAAGTAAATTAACTTTTCTCAACATCAAACATACCTATATTCAAAGACACTAAGGTAAAGTTACTTGAGGAAGAAATTTTCCTACCTCTATTGCCTTTAGGCTTCTAGCACTGGTTTTGAATAAAGAACTACAATCTTCTAGTTATGAAACTAGTTGAGGTAGTCTTGCACACTACCTTTCTTATTATGCACTCCCCGACAGAGTCATCATTTTTGTTGGTTCCTCCAAATGTTTCTTTAGTATAGCTAAGAATTAGCCTTCATCTATCAACAAAAAACAAAAACAATTGGCCAATTAACATGAATTGCCAATAAGGTATGCAATTCTTCTACTCTTTAGGATCTGCAAGACCCGGGCAAGTGAACCTTAGCAATAATGTTAGATGAATAAAAAATGATGATGAATATTGCTTGTAAATAGATTCCTCTTAGTAAAATTACCCAGAATATATGTGAACTTTTTTCAAAGTAGGCTTCATTCTTTGTTTGGATCATAACATTCATCTCTGAGAGTAAAATCTTCCACCGAAACACTCATTTACTAAACTAATAAAGAAAGAGTAATTTGATTTATAATTGGTTACTAAAAATGTATATAACAAGATTAGTGCATTAACTATTGGAATAGAGTCACATATTTGATAGATTTGACACAAGTATGCATTATTCTAGATACACATGCCTTACAAATGCATCCCATTTCTATAAACATACATCCTACTTATCAAGTCACCCAATCCTCCCAAAGCTACTATAATACATAATCAATATTTAGTTTCCTCCTTGAAGAAAACCCAATTAATGCATTGCACATTTATGAGAAATTCATAAAGACAATTCCATCTATCCTTGATAAATGAAATCATATAACAAAAGAAGAATAAAGTGGGAGACAATCTATGGTAATGTCTTCATTAAATCTCTATGCCTGCAATAGTACAATTAACCAAAAATAGACTCTATCAAACTCAGTATAAGGAGAACATTGTATATAATCATTATGTCCATAAAAAAACATTTCAAAACCCCCTGGAAATGGCAATGAATTCCCTCTTATAGAAACAAGGGAGAAACAAAGGTTTGGGTCAATTTTCCACATGTCAAGATTCAACTTTAAAACATAAGAATATACCAGGGACATCACGTGATACCAGAAGCATAAAAAAAAAAAAAAAAAAAAATCATGAATAACAATGATTCTTCTTGAAACACTTTCTCAGTTGTTACACTTTTTGTTGAGTTGGAGAAGAGAACAAATATGATGTTGAGATGGCATTTGCAAGTTATGTTGGAGATGAGATGTAAATAAAACAAAATATCTTTAATCAAAAATGACCAAGGCACTGAAATAACCTCTCATTCTACTCTTTACTTCTCTTTCAGAAAAAAATGACGACAAGCATCAAGATGAGTATTATATGCTGGGATCACTATAGAAGCATTTAATATATTCAGAATTCTAATGCTATAATCGAGCTCATACAAACTATCCATTTGCTTATGTATATTTTCTTCTAGTTTATCTGCATCATCTATGTGTTTGTCAGTTATATTATGCACTAGAAATTTTCAAATATCCATTCTCCATTTCTTCTCTATTTTATATTCCCTGTCATCATTTATGAATGATGGAGGACTACCCTACAACTAATTGAACATACATAAAGATTTTTCTACTTGTCCATGATATTTGTGATGCTCAACTAGCTGTCCATCAACTTCAAACACTGTAGTTTCTAATTCACTCAACATATTTTCCCATGGTCCCTTTTATTCATCCTTTGTAGTCTTAGAAAGCTTGTGTAGGAAATAGAGTAATTGTTTCTTTCTGGACAAATGTTTCATCAAAATCTTCAAATGAATCTCTACTTCTCATTGTCTCTGAATGAACTAAATAATCTCTTGATGTCTAGTCCACATGAACAACAAATGAGGTAGCATTCAGACAAATTTAGCCTTAACTACATTTTGAACCATCCTAAACCTGCCAAGTTTGAGTTCTTTTTTCAGTGACACAATTTCTTGTTAGACCTTGGCTAGCTATCTTTATACTTCGTCTCTCTTGTTCCTTTCAAGAATAACATCTATTTTCAGCTTTACATTTGTGGCCTCTTCTTCCAACAAAAGGCCCTTTCCCAAAGTCAATATTAGTGCCTCTCTCAAATCATTGTTCTTAACCTTAAGTTTCACAATGATATAGTCATGCTCTTCAACTTACTGGCTTTTGATGAATTAGCTGAAAACTTTAGAGGTAGTCAAATTTCTTCATAGGAACCCTACTTTTTTCTCCTCTCTACCTTGAATTCTAATTTGAACTAAACAAATGAATCAGTATTAGGAATAGCTTCCTTAAATATCTAGTCTTTACTTTCATTGATGATATTCATGTGAACTTTGATGGCACAAACAGGCATGACATAACTTTGAACTAAAATATTAACCAAAAATCATCAATGGCCACAAGTAAAATTTGAATCTTCCTATTCAAGGGGATTACTTTTGACCTTTAATATCCCTATCACCAGCCTTACTTTTACTCCTCATTTGCTTACTAAAATCCCTTAGGCTGTCTTGGCGTGTCCCAAACTGACAGGCTTGATCCTTTTCATCTCCTGATAAAGCATTTTATCTTCACTTACTCAGAGACTCACGAAGGAGAAGGAAAGCCTCTCAGCATGTGTCAAATTACTTTTAAAGGTCACTTTGAAACCATTCTCCTCAGACATTCACCAAACTAGAAATAAGGAAGTCACCAAGCTCTAAGTACACAATTGTTTGCACCCTGTGGCATAACTCAAGACTCGACATAAAAGATACAAAATAGCTCACTAAGTGTTTGAGCTGCAAATATTTTAAAATATTGTAGAAATAAAACCTCTGGGAACTCAGTAGAATAGGAGAAAAGGTTTCATCAAGTCATGAGCTCCCTTTTGGAACATTACAAATCTGCATCAAATGACACTTGGAATCTTGATAAGGCATATAGAACATCTCAACGTGTATCGAGGATTTTAAAGACCAGGGCCCACACAAAAACAACTCTAGGCACATGCATTAAGTTATGTCCCTAGGAAATCATATAGAAGGGGCCAAAAACCTAAGGCTCATTGAAACAAGAATGCAATAACTTATATAAGACTTGTATATTAAAATTACGAGCTGAAAGAGAAGAGCTAGGATTCAGGACAAAATTTAAATGATACAAAACCCTTGAGGTACAAATTTAAGCATATGGAAAATAGTAAATCAATTCACTGATCAAAAAGAATCCCCATAATGATTTAAACAAAATCATTCTATCACCAAATAAAAACAAAATCCCAACCTTAAGAAACTCAAAAAATAGTCCTAACAACAGCTCTATTTGGGGATAGTTAAGAAGCATGCTTAAGATGAGAAGCCAAACTCTGGGGGGAGACTAGTCCGAACTAAAACTTTAATCTAAAAGGAATATATAAAAAATGTACAACCTAAATATATTGTGTATGGAAAACAAGGCTTAAGAAAATAAGTTTTTAAGGAATTGTCCATGCACTATCAATTGTTTAACTTCATGTTCTACATTCCAAAGAAAATAAGAGCCCTCTCCATATTTATCTATTACTTCAAATGGACCAAGCTAAATAGCCTCAAATTTACCATGTTTCCCCTTTTCCTAGTTTCTAGAATTCCACATCATAATCAAATCTCCTTGCTAGAACTTCCTCTATATAGTCCTCTTATCAAATATACATTAAATTTGTTGTTGCAACTTAGTATTCTCCTTTAAAGATTTGTTTCTCATCTCATCCAATTCAACCAGTTGTACTATCCTCTCTTCCATTGGTTCCATGATATCATCATACTCCTCATGGATGAACTTGTACATAGGGAGAAAGTTATTTAGAGGCAATCTCACCTGAGACCCATAAACTAGTTCAAAAGGAGATTTACATGTGGCCTTTTCTATATTTACCCTATCAACCCACAGTGCAAGTTTCATCTTGAAATCCCAAGCTCTCATTTTCTTCTCCAACATCCTTTTTATAATCTTCATAAGACTCTTATTAGTGGACTCATCTTTTTTATTTCCTCAGGGATGATAGGGGAATGAGTATGACATTATGAATCCATATTATTCACATAAATCCTTGAACTCTTCTAACCTGAAGCACATAGCATTGTCCATTATAAGCTCTATTGGTACACCAAACCTTGTGAGTATGTTATCTAACAAGAATTTGATTACCAGTTTACTGGTTGCTTGTTTGGTGGGAATGACCTCTATCCACTTGGTGAAATAATCAGTTACCACCAAAATCCATCTATGGCCACCACTAGACTTCTCATTCTTTTCTCCTATGAAATCTATTCTCCACTAGTAAAATAGAGCTTCTATCTATTGGAGCCTAAGAGGTAATTGAGTTTCCTAGAAAATATTTTGCAAGGTTCACATTTTCTCATATAGTTATGGGTGTGTGCAAACATAGTGGTCCAGTAATAGCCTACCCCAAGTATCTTATGAGTGATAGTATTTGATGTAAAGTATCCACCACAAACCCCTTCATGCATTTCTCTCAAAATATTTTGAGATTTCCTCTCATATAAGAAAAATAATAGGAGAGCATCCCTGTTTTTTAAGAAAATATTTCCATCTTTCAGTATGTATTTTTGAGCTTGTAGAACTTTTAATGCCCCCTTTTGATTGTCACTCATCTATTCAGGACACTTAATGTTTTTTAGAAAATACACAATATTTGAGTACCAAGGTTGCCTGTCAATACTTGTTAGTGCATAATCATTTTTTACCACATTGTCTACCTAAGCAGACTCTAGGTTTGTTTCTGCCATCAGTTTTGCAAGTCCCATACCTCTGCGGTGCTTGGTGATTTGAATCTCAATATTAAATTCTTAGATTTTATTTATCTATCTGCACCTAGGACTAGTCAATTTAGATTGAGAAAATATGTGCTTCACCACTACATTGAGGATGTATGCAATAACCTTAGCACCAACAAAGCACAGTCTAAATTTTTAATTGCTTTAACTAAAGCATAGGCCTGTTTTTCAATAATATCATTTTTTAGCTTTGTCGCCTAAATAAATTTACTAAAGAAGGATATGGGCTCCTCAAAACCTTCATCATTCTTTTGCAACATAACTAAAATGATGGTATGAATTGAGGCAAAAGAAAAGATATGAAATGGCTTGTCAAAATCAAGTGACTTTAAGACTGGAGCCTCTTCGATATCTCTCTTTATGTCTATAAAGTATTACAATGCCTCTTCTATGTAGTCAAGTTTTGCACCCTCTTTAAGCATTCTAGAAATGGGCTTGACAATCTCTACAAAGTTAGAAATAAATATTCTCACAAAACTAACTTGACCAAAGAAGGATTGAATGGCCTTTACTATCTTAGGGATTGAAATTTTATCAATGGGTGCAACCCTTTCTAGATCTATCCTTACCTAATCTCTTGAAATAATGTGGCCTGACAACTTACCTTCTATCACAACAAAATTGAATTTATTTGGATTTAATGTAATACCATATTCTAAGGCTTTCACAAATATCCTCTCCAAATGTGTACAATGATCCTTAATCCTCTTGGAATAAGTTGGGAGATTATCCTAACAAACAACCATTATGATGTCAATCAAATCTACAAATGCTACATCCATAGCTCTTTGAAAATTAGGACCTACATTAGTTAGACCAAATGGAATTTTGATATACACATAGGTACCCCAAGGATTTGTAAAAGTTATCTTATACTATTTAGACTCCTTAACTTTCACTTGGTTATACCTAGAGAAACCATCCATCATACTTAAAAATTGCACCCAATAACTCTTTAGAGCATGGCTTCCATATTGGTTAGGGGATAATTATCCTTTAAAGAAGACACATTCAAGTTTATGAAGTCCAGACACAATCTTATATCCCCACTTTTCTTCCTCAGTGATACTAAATTTGATACCAAATTATAATGTCTGATTGGTTTAATTATGCCTCCATCTCTGAGCTTCATCAATTCTTCTTGCACCTTTGGGGCTAAAATAGGGTTTATTGGCCTTTGTTTTTTTCTAAAAGGATTTGCATCTAGTTTCAAGGAAATTTCATGTTGGAACAGATCTTCCCTATCTGCCTTGAGGTTATCATAAAACCATGCAAAAATATTCTTGTATTTTATTAACAATGTAATCAACACCCTCCTAATCTTAAGACTAATCTTGTTCTTGATGTATACCTTCTTTGGAGAAACATCAGTTCCTAGATTTATTTATTCCAGACCATCCTTATTCACAGAGGGCAAGTTTCAATGCATAACTATCATTTCCAAAAATACTTGCTCTAATTCAACCAACCTTTTGTAATCTTATTAGTTTTCAAATAGACAACATCATTTCCAAAATTGGTTTCTCTACCATCTTCAACTTCAAGGAAGGCATTGAAATCAATTGCTTGTGTTTCATACTAATCAATGCAGTGTAAAAACTTGAGAAGATCATCATCATCTTCAAAGACCTGCCAATTTTAAATGTTATCAGGAATAGAGGGTCTAACCTTTACCTCTATTTATGATATGCCTACTAAGGTAATGTCATTTCTTTTTAAAACAACATTAGCCAAAAAATCTACCATAATATTTTTGACCTCTCCACCCATCCGATTGCAAATGCATCAAAAATATTGATGGTATCCCAAATTGCAAAATTATATTGTTTCAACCTCTTATTCTTAGAAGAATATTTGGATGACAACTAACTCTGAGTCATTAAATTGATAACCAACATCTTTATACCATGTTTCACAGCTATACTAAGACCAAGTAGTAGTGCTTCATACTTCCCAGTGTTATTAGTACACTCAAATGAATATACCAAGGACATCACGTGATACGAGAAGTATAAAAGAAAATAGAAACAATTCACGACTAACAATGATTTTTCTTGAACCACTTCCTCAGTTGCTAATCTTTTTGTTGATTTGGAGAAGAGAACAATATGATATTGATATGGCATTGCAGGCTATGGTAGAGATGAGATGTAAATAAAGAAAATATCTTTGGTAGAAAATGGCCAAGGCACTGAAATATCCCCTCATTTCACTCTTTACTTCTCTTTTAGAAAAAAAATTGACACTAGGCATCAAGATGAGTATTATATGCTTGACTCACTATAGAAGCATTTAATCTATTCAAAATTATAATGCTATGATCGATCTCATACAAGCCATCTAGTTGCCTCTGTATATTTTCTTCTAATTTATCTACATCATCTATGACTTTGACAATTATATTATGTAGAAAAAAAATTCCAATCCCCATTCTCCTTTCTTGCTTTTTTTTATATTACTTGAAGTCCTTTATGAATGATGGAGGAGGAGTATCTTGCAATTGATTGAACCTACATAAATATTTTTCTACTTGCCCATGATATTTATGATGCTTAACTAGTCATGCATCAACTTTAGACATTGTATTTTCTAATTCACTCAACATATTTTCCCATGGTCCCTTTTCTTCATCTTCTATAGTCTTGGAAAGCTTGTGTAGGAAACAGATTAATTTTTTATTTTTGGAAAAATATTTCATCACAAGCTTCAGATGAATCTCTACTTCTCATTATCTTTGGATGACTTGAACAATCTCTTGATGTCTAGCCCTTAGGATCTGAAAATGAGGTAGAATTTGCTCAAATTTAGCCTTAACCACATTTTGATCCATCCTAAACCTAACAACTTTGACCCTGGATAGATATCTTTTTGATTTTTCTCTCATGTTCCTTTCAAGAATAACATATGTTTGCATCTTTGAAGTTTTTGCCCCTTCTTCCAACAAAAGACCCTTTCCTAAAGTCATTCTCAATGCCTCTCTCAAATCCTTTTTCTGAGTCATAAGTTGCACAATAATATCCTCCTACTCTTCAAATTTTTCTTTGTTGAAGAGAATTGTGTTTACCTTTAATTCTGCTACCTAAGTAGTTGAAACAACTTCGAGTTTGTAAACCATAATCTACCCCAAGATTTGTTGTGGGTTAGTAATCATTGTCTGTCTCTTGCCTCTGGATATAAGCACCACACTGATAGAGTTTAATCTAAAGGCTTCAACTATAATCCAAAACATAACTTGTCAAGTCCTTCAGCTATGAGATGGCAATCAAACCGTCAGTTTCTTCTCAAGTTGTCAAAAACAATGCAAGATGAGATGTCCATCCTTGGAATGATCAAGAAACCAACTTATTTTAACAATTCTCTCCCCTTCTCAGATGTCATGTTATTGAACTCTTTTTTTACACCTTCATAGAATTTATTGTTATACTCTTCACATTGTTCATTGGGGATATCAAATTGTTGCTGATTAAATCTACTCCTTTTAATTTGTATAAGATTAATTTGAATTCCTTAGAATGTATAAATCCATCATCAGATAAAAAATATTCAGAGGATTTTATTCTTACATCCTCAATCAAATAGTTACTTATTTCAATAATATCATCATTTTTCTCACTAGGGGGTATGTAAAGTTACATCCTCACTTCTTGTTCCACCTCTTCTTCTTCTTGTTGATCTTCCCTTTCATCAACTCCTTGTAACATTACAACATTAGAGGATGACGTCAAAGACATTTGTTCTAATGGTGGGGCTACCACAAGTCCTCCTACTATAATATTGATGGGCTTGGGGTTAGAGGTGGAGAAGTGGACAAGTTGGTCAAAATAGCAAGGGGAATTTTGAATGAATAGCTCCATTTTCTTGACTTTATCGAATTCTTCTGGAAATATGCCTTGATAGGATGGATTCTCTAGACTTCTCCTTTTTTCAATCTTTTGCACTTTGAAATGGGTAGACCTTCTTGCCTGCACTTCTTCATAAGACTAGCAATTCCTCATTAAGTCCTCACACAACAAAAACCCATGGTCACATTTTCCTAGTGCAATTGTCCTCTTAGAAGAAGAATAATACCCCTCTAAGTCAAATTGTCTTCATGTTAATCCAACTAGCAAGAGGAAATATTTTAGCAGTTTAACAACTTGGTCATAGCCTTTTGTAGGGTTTATCATGTAGTCACCAATATCCAAATTTACAAGAATGAAAGACCCCTTGGCCTGAACCCTAAAAGGGGAAGAAGCTTCAAACATATGCCAAACTATTTGTGGAGCAAGCAACCTATTTGTCACAATAAAAAGAAATAATGGGGCTTCCCACGGAATCTATAAACCCTAATATATTTGTAATCCTTGGTCATATACTATTCTGACCAATTATGGTCAATACTGACTTTGAGTTCTTGCTCCTTTCCCTTTGGCCTCAAGAAATTCATTTATTGTTTTTCCATCCTCAGGAACTCTACACTACATGCAACATAAATACTTTTTAAAAAGTGTTGCTAAGATATGAGGGTTTGAGAGTATTCATATCCATAATCTCGAATCAAAGTCCATAATTCAATTGGCTTTTTAATGAAATTGGAGTCAAGAACATTTACATGAAGCTTAGATGCCCACACATTATGTTTTTGTCCTTGTTATAACATCATTTGCATGAAAAATGAATACCACTTAAAGGTATAGTGTTTTCACCTTGTTCAATCTTAACCAATTCATTATGGATGTTGTTTGCAACAAACTAGGTGTAATCATATGTTTTGTAGCCAGTTTCACTTTGAGCATCACAAGTGAATAACATTATCTCCTTAGGTATCATAGGACCTCCTTCATACCCTAGCACTTTCTATATTCAATAGTATGTCATCTCAAAATATATATGAAACAAATCTACCTTATAGGGAGACTTTTCTATTTTGACAAATTGTTGTAGGTTACCTCTATATCCAAACCTGTGAATAGGTAACCATTTTCTTATGTTAAACCTTTCAGTGGCTTCATATTCTACTTTCAACCCTACTAGATCAATCCTCATCGTATAGTCCCTACAATCTTACATGTCAAAGACTTCCATTATCTTGTCCCTATTGATTTCTAATAAGCTTCCATTCATAAAGCTAGTAAACTTACCAATAGGGTTATATAACAATTGGTCAGGGCTTTAATTAGATCTAAGTTGACAAACACATTTGGGACAAATAGTCTTGTGATCCCTACTCTCCAAGGGTTACATTATGTGATCTCTTGTTCTGATTTCAATAGGAAAAACTTAAAGATATGGTGTCCCCTAACCTTGAAATATCTTCCTCTAAATTTTTTCTGTTTGTTCAAAAATTTAGAGGCACAATCACCAACTCGCAGCCTCTATGAGGATCTAGGCAATAAGACAATTAAATCATCATGAAGATTATTTTCCTTTTTTGACCCTTTTGCCTTTGGATCGTCTGATTGTGAAATCGTGGAAGAAGTGGAAATCTTGTGAATTCTAAAAGAATATCTCTCTCAAATTTTATAGATATCCTAACCTAGGGTTCTAACTAAAAGATTTGGAGGTAGTCGAATTTCTTCACAGGAACCCTATCTTTTTCTCCTCTTTGCTTCAAATTGTGCTTTGGACTTTGAAAATGAATCAGTAAAATAGCTGCCTTTAATATTCAATCTTTTCTTTCATTAATGTTATTCATGTGAACTTTGATGGCATAAATGGGCATTACATAAGTTTGAATCTGAACCTTTGATAAAAAACCATCGACGACCACCAATGAAATTTGAATCTTCCTGCCTCAGGGGATCGTTTCTAACCTTCAATATCCTTATCACTAGCCTTACTTGTACTCCTTGAATGCTCGTTGAAATCCATTAGGCCACCCTGGCATGATGGATCCTTTTTATCTACTAAGAAATCATTTTGTCTTCACTTACTCGGAGAGTCATCCAGGAGAAGGAAAGCCTCTCAACAAGTGTTGAGTTACTTTAAAAGATCAATTTTAAACCATTCTCCTCAGACACTTGCCAAACCACGAATAAGGAAGTCACTGAGCTCTGAGTACACAATCACTTACACCCCATGGCATAACTCGGTACTCTCGAGAGATAAAAAACAATTCACTAAGCATCCAAGTTGCAAATATTTTGAAATCTTGTAGAAATAAAACCACTCAAGACTCGGTAGAATAGAAGAAAAGGTCTCATCGAGTCCAGAGCTCCCTTTTGGAACATTGCAAAGCTGCCACATCAAATAGCACTTGGAAGCTCAATAAGGCATATAGAACATCTCAATGCATACCGAGGGCTTTAAAGACTAGGACCCACACAAAAACAGCTCAAGGCAATATGTTAAGTTATGTCCCTAGGATGTCATGTAGAAGGGGCCAAAAACCTAAGGCTCATTAAAACAAGAGGAAAATAACTTATAAGGATTTTGAATATTGGAATTACTAGCTGAAAAAGAAGAGCTAGGACACAGGACTGGTCTTGAAGAATATTAAACCCTTGAGGGACAAACTTAAGCAGAAGGTAACTAGGAAAACAAGTCACTGATAAAAAAAGAAATGATTCAAATAAAATCATTCTAAGGCCAAAGCACAACAAAATGCCAACCTTAAGAAACTCAAAAACAGTCCTAACAGAGCCTAAATATAGTAAGCTAATGTTTACCACTTCTAAATAAGTGTTAAATAATCTCCCATCTAGTGATCTCCTAATTTTTGGTTGTAATCTCTATATAAACCATTCATTTTTTGTATTTCTCTCTCAATGGCAATGATATTCTTATATAAACTTGTTTGAATATATTATCATAATACTTACTAGGTTATATACTTCTTCTTATATCATGTCTTTCATTCCAACTACACTTTTAATAGTATTTCTAGGGACTTAACTTTTTTTCAAATATCCTCTTTAATTTTTACCATTCTTTTATCATGTCAAGAACATGTTTTCTATATTGGTTAATTTCATGTACCATTCTACAAATTATCGACAATTTCAAAATCAATTTCTAGCCTATTATGGTTTCTTTCCTCTACCATAATGATTCCAAATATATATTACGCGACTTCTATGGTATCTTTGTTGAAAACTAAAACTTTTACTTATGGATCCATGTTGAATATAATTGATTTGGCTTTCTTGTGGTGTTGTGTTGATAAGTTCAAAGATTGTTCTTTTTTCTTATAAGTGTTCTCATTTAATAATTTTCTTTTTATTCCTTTATCTTTAGGTAGGTATGTCTCATAGAAATCCTTGCCTTCTCACATAATTTTTTATTGTGGGTCTACTATTTTAGTTGATTGTTCAAATATATTTGATGCTGAAATTCTTCTTGATATAGGTGGTATGTGGGATGAATCCTAGTCCATAGGGTTCACCTCTTTAAAAGTTGTATGATAATGTAGCCCATTTAGAATATGGAGTCGTCAGAGTGCAGTTTAAATTAAGATTTTAAGGGACACTTGTATCAAAACTTTAAAATCTTGAGTCTAGTGGGAAAGCAATCACTACATGTTCCTCATAAACCAATAATTAGAATATTTAAACAATATGTCAACTTCTCAATGATTATAAAAGATAAACAAGAAAAATTCATTCAAAATGTCCCTAACTCAAAGAACTTAATGTTGTAGAAATCCTAAAACTTAAACCAAAATAATAAATATTATTTACAAAAGATTAAATACAATAAAATTTTAACTACAATTCTTCCTATATGTAAACTTAACACCTTTCTAACATCGAACTATAGATAATCACTTCACTAAACATTTGAAAACACGTTTATATGCGCTTAAAAGTCATTCTTACCACTCCACGAAATCTTAATGAATCCCTAAACCTGTTGAATGTAAGGACCAGATGAACAGAAAACTGCACATAAACTCTCAAAAATTCCTTAAAGAAAAGGTATGAAAGGAGCCAAAAAGAAAGCGTGAATCCTATGCTAAAGACAAACCATAGTAAGGCGATCCCAACGAAAAGTTGTATTATCCTTCGTCTTGTTCATGAAAACATCTCCGCGTATCGAGTCTTTCATTCCTTAAGAGGCACGACGATCTAACGTATAGGGTCAATTGCAACTGTATATTAGGTGCATCTTATAGTCAATGCACTCAAATACGTCACCTATATCAAAATCCGAAGATTAGGTCTAAATGCAACTAATAGAATATCGTACTCAACGTTACATAAAATTTTTAATTTGATGTCGACATTTACGTGTTGGAACTTGGAAGTAGATAGCCAGTGATTCTATTTCTTTCTGTTTTATCTATTGTTTTGTTTTCCGAAAGTCGTAGAGCTGAATCAACGCTGTTTCTGCCTATTTTCTTAATCGTCTTCAGGTTTACTATGAAAATGGTATTCAAACCAATAATTGGCTTTTTATTTAGTTGGCAGGTTTCCCCCATTTCTGTTTACACGTTGGTTGAGCGTCTATAGAATTAAAGTGTGTACTGATAATTATGGTGTCTTATTAGGCTTTTTCACTTGTTTTGACTCTGTTGCATAACCAGGTGACGTCTCCAGAGTGTGAAAAAGTATACTGATAAAGCTACAAATAAAGACAAATATGATAGTGATAGGAAACTACAGCCATTCCGCCTAAAATGGACGAAAAGTGGAATGCAACTTCCTGGAGCAATTGGAAACTAAATGGATTGTTTCCCTTCAGAATCGCTCAGCACCAGTCATAGTACCTTTATTTCGTTGTCATTGCTCACTGGGTTTGATTTTTCTTTAAAATGATGAAATTGTATACACAATCGAATCCAAAAATAAATAAGAGAATTATGTATAAATGATTATTTTATATGACTGTAAAATCTCCACGTCCTCTTCCTACATTTTCTGAAACCCTAATGATGTCCATATTAAATTGTTAAACATGAGTTCCTTGATTTAAGAGGTGATGCATGAGATAACACTCTTGAATTTTAGCTCCAAACGAGATTGTGGATGCATTTATTAACCTAAGAAATGCACTACCTATCATTGTCTTATTTCTGTACTATGATCCATAATAAATCTGGATTTAATGAATTTTAAAAAATTGATTATTTATTCTTGAGTTATTTCATTTTATGGATTTTTTATAATGATTTCTAGAATTAATTAGAGTTTAAGGTCTCTATCTACTTACCAGCATTATTTGTCATATACAAATTAATATATTCAATTCAATTAATATATATAAGTTTAACGTAGGTCCCCTTTTAGTAGTCAGATGGAAGGATATTCCTCCTCTGCCCATTGACAATGATCTTAGAGTTGCTTTTGAGGCAGAGCTCTAGAAAAGATCCTTTGTGTTTCAAGATAAAGAGGATTCTTTGGTTTGGACTAAGAGTGTCTCAGGTTCTTATTCAGTAAAGGAGGGGTATAATTCTTTGTCTCTTACTTCCTCGTCCTCCTCCTCTTGACCTGCTAAGCTTTTTTGGCACTTAGCTTGCCTTCCTAAAGCAGGGTCTTTTGCTTGGTTGGCAATTCAAGATAGAGTTCTCACTAGGATGAGACTGGATAGGCTTGGGATTATTGTGGTTTTCCCTTGTGTTTTATGTGGATATTGTATGGAAACCATGGATCATATTTTTTTTCTTTGTCGCATTTCATGGCTTGACCCTTGTTGTACTCATCCTCTTTTTATTCATCTCTTTGGATTGTGGCACCTTCTCTTGTAGTTTGGAGCATCTGGCTGGAAAGGAATGCCAAGATTTTTAAACATAAATCAACCTCACTTGAAGAAGTTATTGAAAAGATCCGATCCCCCATTTCTAAAGTGGTTCTTTCTTACATCTATAAAAGTTTGGATCATCTGAGGTCTTTTTCTCACTGGGATAACTGGGTAACCTTGAAGTGGTGCTCACTTCATGTGATGCCTTCTCATGGGGCTTTAATAGCTGGATTATCTTCTCTTGTCAAACGTAAGATGGCCAAATGGAGGCCTTCCCCCCAATTCTCCTTCAAATTAAATTTTGATGGGGCTTCTAAAGGTAATCTGGGGAAATGTGGAATTGGAGTAGTGATTTTTTATCATACTTCTAAGATTATTATAGCTTTGAGAAAATATATTGGTGTGAGCTCTAATAATGTAGTAGAATTTTAGGCATTATCTTTTGGTCTTGATCTTGCCATCTCTTTGAATATTAAAGACATTGTCATTGAAGGGGACTCAATGTTGGTTTTTCAGGCGGTCTCTGCTAAAAAATGTATCTCTTGGCATCTACAGTACTTGTTAGATGTCAAATTTGACTTATGCAAAATACAATAATAGAAAAATCTTGTCACCCACCAAATTTAGCCATTTATAAATTAGCCTTTTGCTAAATTTTCTTTGGATATCTTCCCAATTGTCTTAATTCAACATTTTACCATTTAAATAGATCTTAAATAGGTGAAGGAATCCACACCTCAACTACAAGCTAGTCAACTTAGTGATTTTTCTAGAGAAGAAAAGAGGGTCACCACCTCATCAACCACTTACCACCTCACTTTGACCACTTATTCAACCACAAACTATCCCATTTCAAATAGCTAAATGGCAAAGGTGCATTTGAAATTCAAAATATCATGGTGTTCTCTACTAGTATTTGCAAATAAGATTAAAAATATGTCAAAATAACAATAATATCCTTAATATAAAGTAAAGATCACTTAAGATAATTTAAAATAATTTAAAATATCTAATATATTGTAAAATAGAATAATTTGTTAAGGTAAGAAAACATCATGAAATATTTTTTAGCTAAATCTACTACAGGTTCAAGATTATAATCAATATATTATTCATTGCATATTATTACAACTTAATTTATGTATAGAGAGACATTTTCCTTGTAATATAATAGAGGGGTATATAAGTAATCCCAACATAGACCAAACCATTAGTTAATATATTAGTTTCACAAGATATTTGCATTACCTAATCTAGCCAAAAAGATGGATGATGTTCACATAATTTTTCTTTGTTGTCTCTCTAATGTTATATTCTTAGACACATAATATAACAATCCTCAATATTTTCCATCCCAAAAACATAAGAAGAAACATAATTATATATTTTACAAACTTTGTACACATACAATAATAATATTTATATCATCTAAATATCAATACACCATATTCTTCGCTAGTTTTACAAATTTTATAATTCTTTGTATTGAAAAGAAACTAGCATAGATCCTACACTGTCCCTATGAAAGAAATAGTTTAATTAGTTATAGATTAATTATTTTTAGTAACTTTTGTATCTTAGAAAACACAATATTTTCCCTAGAAAAAAATTATGGAAATATTAGATTAAAAAGTACATTAAATTTACTAAACTGAAATACAAAGTTAGGATAATATACATAGTTCAATGCTTCTAGTGGAGATCTTGAGATATACTTTTGGAGTCATTCTAGTAGCATATGCTTTCAAGAAAATTGCCATAAATTACTGATACAATGACTATAATATATGGGCCAAAGAGATCCAAGAAACATAAATATTTTCTTAGATCCATGGGCTAAACCCATGAGAAAATAATTAATTCAACTATATCATGTTGGATCCTTACACCCATATGAAAGAGTAACAACTCTCATAATAGGACAATGAAATGTTACAAGGTATGCAAAAATGCTTCCTACACTAATATTTTGAGGAGATTATTGAAAAAATTGAGATATTTTAACAATTGCAAAAGGAAAGAATGTATTTGAATAAAAATTATTAATAAATAGCATCCCTGGAGAAAAGAGAGGAATTGACATCATTTGTGTCCCTTCAAGGAGCAAGGGAAGGCTAGTTTTTCTTGTGGGTGCACTTAGTGTATTTACATATTATTGGTGTTGTGTATAGAAGAGGACAAATTTAACTAACACAGAGGAGATGTGGACACTAAGAGAAGATTTTTTCTTTCATCTGCAACATTAGAGGAGGCATTAGACACACTCAAAGGAGACGTGCAATTTTAGAAAAAAAAAGGTGTCTCATTGTGTAAGGAGGTTGGGTACACTTTATGTTCTCTCATGTTGTACAAATGGTTGTAGGTTCTACAATTATGAGATCTGTTGATGAGGTTAGCCTAGTGTTTATTAGGTGAGTGATGAGGAATTGTGTAGGTGCTTTATCAAAGCCTTCAGAAGGGGTATTGTGATCAACCCTTGCAATGTTCCATCCTTTATTCAGATTAATGCAATAAGGGAAAATGTTGGATGGTATTACATTAATAGTTAGTTTTAGAATATTTAGATTAATCAATAAATGCTATTTGGTTGTTAGTTATTCCCATAGGTTAGTTTTCATAGGAAATTAAAGATTTTTAAATATAACGTTATCAAATGTAAGACCTATACCAAGAAAATTAATATTCTTTTTTATGGTTTTACTATTACATTGCATTTATGGTTTGATCTTTAATTATAATTTTCTCACCATTTTAACATTTTCAAGGGTGAGCTAGGAGATCTTGATGCAAAATATTGAGGAAATGTCTACACTAAGCAAGGAGATGGCATGGAAGAATTAGACCTCCTTACAATCTAGTTAGGAGGAAATTGAATAAAGGAAACAAAAGTGGAAGAAACATGAAATCTCTCACTTTGATATGATGGAGTCCGCTACCTTAGTGGTAAAAGCTACTTTGGATTCTAGTACTTCAACCTCTATTAAGGATTCTAACAAAAAAAAAAAAATCTCTAATAAAGTCATTGGACCATGTAAAGATTGGCAAGAGGGTAACACCTCCACCCATTAGAACATCCTTTTGTATCTTTGGTGAGTGGCTAGTTGGTTTTTTCTTTTTCTCTTTTTTTTTGATACTAGTTTGCATTCCTCATGAGGCCTAGGTTTTGTTTAGTAGTTATGTAAAGGTTTGGGCCTATCCCTATTTTTATTAATCAAAATATTTTCAAGGTTGATAGACATAATAAAACCCTCTCTAATTAATTAATAAAAATAATTCTTTGCATTCAAACATTAAACTATTGTTTGAAATTTGTAGTGTTATATTAAAATTTTGATATTACTAATATTCATATACCTTAGATTTCTTATGAGAAATATATTATATGAATTAAAAACTATTAGTCTTAAGTTTCCAATTACCTTGACAACTTATATATTATTATTTTGTCTCCAACACTCTTGGAAAGTGTCCTTAGATAGGCCTAGGGTATAACAAGAAATTAATATATAATTTATATTCTCTCAGAATCTTGATATGAGCTATTGTATCCATTCATCAAAGAGTTAGAGTTGGTAGTGGTAGTCACAAAGCTAGTTAAAATTAATTTCTTACCTTTGGCATAAGAATTGAGTGATGGGACTTCTTTATTGTTATTGGTGAGTCACACATGAGTTAGGTGTTGATTTTGGATGCCCACCTTGAGATACAAGTCATTATAGAAAAGTTACAAGTCAAATATGTCATCTATTATCGGTATGTAGGTTAGTTTTCTCTTCATAAATCATTGGGATTTACATTTAATATTATTTAATTGTGTTTTCATTTTGGATGTGGAAATTTACATTTTACCATCATTTGATGGTATGTTATTTTGAAAAATCACTTGTGGCATTACTATCCCATTTCAATATAAATTTGAGAGATGAGAGAGTGTTTTTGAAAATTTATTTAATATCATAATAGGTGCTACTAGATTGTTATTGGACTGAAGAATGTTAGTTTGTGTATCTATCTCTCCCTTTGATAATTAAGAGATAATTTTCCTTCCTCTTGCAAGGATTATTATTTGAAATAGTTTCTCCAAGGAACTATTGGCTTATATTGGCTTATTGAATTATCACATATTTTAAAAAAAGCTAAAGGTGGGTTGGGCCTCTTGGATCCTAAAACATAAGGGTTTGGTTTAATTGCAAATTGGATAGTTAGGGGTATCTCTAGAGAAGAGCCATAGGAAAAATTAGTTCATAACCAATTTTTTCTTGCTAATGCTAAAGAGAAATAATAAAATGTTGAATGGATATATAAGATTCTTCCTACACCTTCTTTTAGCTAAGAGCTTTATTTTGTATTCTATCAATTTTGAAGGCTTGATAGCTTGTTCATTGATGCTTAAGCTAGAAATATGTGTCCTTACAACATGGGTAACTCAGCCTGGAAATTGTTATACTTGGTTGAATAGGTAGGTGCAATATCAAGGTTAGCCTCTTGCAATTGCCTTCCCTAAGCATGCTTATTATAATTTTAAGAAAGGGGTTCATGATTTTGGTGATGTTCAAGATTATTGCTCATTTAATTGGACTTAGTATAAGTTTATTAAGTTTAAGTTTAAATTAAACAATATGTCTAAAGGATTTCCTATTTTTGCAAACTCATTAGTGTCGATGGACCTTGTTATGAAACTTTCTACCCACTTACAATGCAAGTTTACTAAAGATTGACTATGGTTATCTAAATATTACTTTTCTTTCTTTCTATTAAGAAATATCAATTTGAGTCTTCTTCTTCATTCATCACTTAATCCGAAGTTGAATAAAAATGGAGATGTAGGTTCCAAGCAAGGAAGTGGGGGCGATTAAGTGGGAAAATATGGAAATCTAAAGTAGAAGCTAATGATCAAATTTTAGAATGAAAATAATTGCATTATAAGTTACCCATTAGGGATAGACAGAAATATGCGTTACAATCTATCAAATACCTCTTTTGTCAGTAGAATGAAAGATTAAAACATTTAATCTCAGATTGTTCTATAACAAAAAAAAGGAATGTTATTTTTAGTCACGTTCCTACCATTTTTTATCATTCCTTGAGTTGGAAAAAAGTTGTTTTAGGTGCTGGTATTCATAATCATGTGATTCTTGATTTTGTTAGACATTTTATTTTACTTAATATATGGAAGAACAAGATTTTATAATTATTTTTAAAATAGTTAGTTCACAAGGATGCAAAAAATGAAGGTTTTATTATGACATCATGTTTCAAATTGTTTCAATTTTATTTAAATTGCAAGGGGATAGTAAGGAACATTGTAAGTGCATAAATTATTTAGATAATATTAAGCCACAAGCTCTCCAACACCATACCAAAGAGTTTACTTTCTCTAGTTGACTTAAAAGTTTGTTCAAGTTATTATTATAGTTGTTACTTCATCTTTGTAATGTCTTGATAGATTTTGGTCCTTCTTATGGACTTTAGATTGGTTGTATTTGAGTTGTTATGTAATATTGTTGTGGATATTAGCCCATCTTTCAATTTCAAAGCTAGTTGTTATTGAGTTGGTTTAATTGCTTAGTGTCTAGTTGTTTTGTTTAGATTATTGTTTTTAGTCTTATTGATAGTCTTTTGACTACCTTCCTTAATGTAATTTTTTACTTATACACTAATACAGTTAAAAAATAAATAAAAAAATTAAATGTTATTTATTTTAATAATTTTAAAAATAATTTTTTCTTTCCTAAATTGCTATAAATTATATCTTTCTTGAACACTTTCTCCCGATTGACCCTTGACATAATGACTTCAAAATTTTAATGCATTTGATATTAAAGATCAATTAAATACAATCTGAATAAATGTTTACATTCTCATATATTGAAAAAAAAAAAAGAAAAAGAGAGAGATTCATAAATATTGTACTTTAATTTTCTAAAAGAATTTAATGGTCTCCGATGCGATTCTATAGTTATTTCAGTTTTTTGAGAATGAAATTCATCATCGTATTAACCATTATTTTCGAATTCTATTTTAAGTACTCCAGCCATAGAGATTCACGTACAATCTGAATATTTCTCACCACTAGCAAATCTGTATGAATTAATTTTGAAGAACGAACATTATTTATTATGTGATCGACAACGATCCCGCTCATAATTTATTAGAGTGAATCATGACTACTACAGCAAATATAAACCTATGATACCAGAAGAATGCGTTTTCTACAGCTATCAATTGGGCTTCCTACAATTCTTTCGGATCTGTCCATTGGTGCCAGTCAGAGGACTGATGTTTCCCATTTTCACCATCGCAGCAGCGAAATCTGTGAAGAATGTGTTCTGATTGGTACTATATGTAGTCACCTGAGAATCAGCAGAACCTCCATTAAAAAGCTGCTGATCGGAGTGCAAAAGTCCTTTCTGGTTTCTCAGATTTTTGTAGTAGTTGTTGTCAAATGTCGTGGGAGTCTGAAGATCTAACGGTGAACGGTTGTTATCCCCACTGCTGCTTGGACAGTTTGACTTCAATGAAGTGGCGAATGTAGATTCTATGTTGGTCTCGTTGTAGATGCGAGCCCTGAAATTAGTGCAACGAGCCTGACCAATAGTGTGACCACCTGAATATGAAAAGAGAAATGAGCTGCTGTACCTTCTAGGTATTAAATATCGTACAGCAATTAGGAGATCGATATCAAATAAGTTACCAGAAAGCGCAATCATGTCCTTGGTAGAAAGACCCTGAGCGCTAAAGGATGAGATGAGTGCACTGAGGTTTGATGTGGGAGCAGGAATGTTGCTATTTGCACCACTAAGGCTTGCAGTTGACGAGTCTCTTCTTCCCAGCTGCACCGTCCATGTTGGCCCTCCAAGCTAAAAGTAAAAATTAATTAGTTAGTATAACAAACTATAGAAATTTATGCGAGCTCTTTCATATTTTTCACTACAATAAGAAGAATTAGGGATTACTTCGACAACTGAATCACGAGCAGCGATGGCCAAAATGTCGGCGCAAGACACAACACCACTGCAAACAGCCTCCACGTTGGTCTTAATGGTGTCTATCACGTTGAAACCTCTGACTGAATTAGCATTGGGCAATGCAGTCTTTTCTCCTGTTAACGTCGACGAGTCGTCCAACAGAATAGACCCATCGCAGCCCTGCAATATCAGCATGACTTTAACAATTAAAGTGTTGAAAAACATCATTGTAATTCTTCATAGTCGGGAAAATCTTGTGTACAAACATTACAAGAATAAAAATAGTGGAAAGTAACTAGTGTTACAAAATTAAGAAGAAAATGTAGTAGTAAAAAATTCAAAAGATTATAGATAACTGGAATAAAATATACGATTCAAAAAGATCAAACTTTTTAAAACAATCTCAAGAATGTAGTAATTACTTTTGCTTCCAAATTGAGTAACTTTTACATAGTTCAGAGAGCAATAAATAATGAATGCACACTACAAAGTTCATAACGAAAAGCTGGAAATTCTTACGTTAACAAAGCAATCATGGAAATGAAGACGCAGAAGGGATGCTCCCATCCGTTTCTCGTTAGCGACGGCCTGTTTCACTGCAGACTTAACAGTCGACAACAGATTGGGACACGACGTACTGTAAAATGTTGAGGTAAGCTGGCCATTAACAGCAATCGAACATGACACCAAAGTAATGCAGGCAAGAAATGAGTAAGAGTAACTCATTGTTGCAAACTGAGACTTTTTTCTTAGGAGAAAAAATCTATGCAACCCAATCGAAAGCCTGTCGAATGTCTAATCAAATCTATGTATTGTGGAGTAAGGATTGACGGGCTTTTATAATTGAACATAACCAAATTTTACACGCAACATGAATCACGCGGAAATTGCATCTAGAAAGATACTGTAATACCACCGAGATTTCATTATTTTTAAAAATTTCCATGCCCTAACTCGCGGAACTGACTTATTCACATATATTAAATGGCTCTGTACCCCACACGTTACTGACTTATTCACATATATTAAATGGCTCTGTACCCCACGCGTTAAGCCGACCACGCGTTAATGATGTACAGAGAATGATTTGAAATTGGCAAACAACAAAGTCAACCCCTTTGAAAAAGAATACCGAGACATTAAACTTCTGATCTGATTCTGTTTCCACGAGGATTGTTCTAGTCGCCATATTAAATTAATGTTTTAATCACCAGAAGACTTTGATTACTGAGTCTAAGTGTTGTCTTTAGATGCTTTTCTTCTCCTTCAGGATTTCTTTTATCTAATTCGAAGGTCGTAGGGGCAGAATACCGATTTTTAAGTGAAATTATGCTTATGTGGATTGAAAAGAGGGGATGTTAAATATTTAAAGAATAAAAGTAATATTTGAGCTTTCTTTATTTTATAGGCTGAAACCTGGTTATAAAGAGAAATTATGTTTACATGGTGTCAAAATAAAGGATGTTATAGATTTATAGAATACAATTAATATTTTTGAGATTTTTTTTTTAATATTAAAAGATATTTTAATTAAATATTTAAAATATTATAAAAATAATAATTTCTTTTATATTCATGTTTAAGAAATATTTGTTTGAGTGGACAATTGTGAGAATAAAGGTGTGATTAAGAAAACAATCATAGACATTTTTCTATTAAGAAATTCTAACTTCTCAAAAGACTTCATTGTATACGTGCATGGTAGCAAATACAACATTACTATTATCCTCACCCAAAGAAGAGAAAGAGGATCAATAATAGCTAGGTTCTCAAGGATTACAAGATCGGGCATAACTTATAGAAGGAAACCTATTCTTTGGTGAATGGTTTAAAATTTTTGAAAACATTTGGTACCAAATAACAAAACAACAATGATGATCCATTCTAGCATTGAAGAACTCTCATCGATGGAGAAATCAACAAGAGGCATGCTTATTCAATCACAAAAATTCTTAAAAATTCTTTAGATATCAAGCTCATTAAAGTCATTAGAGGTTATGCATGCTAGCATTTGACTAAGGATCCCCTTATTGGATTGAGTAGGAAAAGCAAAAGGTAAGGATGGAATGAGCAGGATTTAGATATATGAAAAATGGACACCACCCAAATGAATTCACTATAATTAGGAATATAGCATATAGATTTTAAGACATTCCATACACTCTAGTTGATGAGGTACTCTTTGTGTGAAGGAATTTTGATGGGGTCTTGTTAAGTAGTGTTCACTACTATTTTACAATAATTTCATAAAGGGCTATGACGAGGAAATTTTTAACCCTAAGCATAACCTCTAAAATAGTAAAGTATCAATATTACTAGTGCACGGTATTAGTAAGTCCCTATAAGTGGATTAATAATAGCAATATTCCACTAAAAAATGTCAATGTTTATTAACAAACCATTCTCTCAATAAATTCTAGACTTCATCAAAATGGTGAATCTCTTAGCACTGGTTCTTAATTTTTCTTAGTTAGATATTTTGTATTTTCCTATACAATTAATTTAACTTACTTACTTGTAGTGAGTTGTTTAATAATGGTATATTATTTTTTTCATAAATGTAAATCCTACCTACTTTTTGTAGTCAGAGCTACCTTTTTCATTGATTAGTTTTTCCTTTCCTCGATGCTACATATGTATCCAATATAGGTTTTGATTTGTTCATGTTTATGTGAACTCTCATAATATTTATTTTAGTTGTTGATTATTTACATATCTTATAGGAAGTAACTCTATTTTGCTATTTTGATTTCATATCATTGCTCAAATAATTTTATTTGTTCTCTTTCTTGTACTAGGTTTTGGTTAGCTTAAGTTTATTTTTGAAACTAACATGGTAATTGATCTTATTGTTCTCGGATAGATTTATTAGCTTTTAGTTTATGAAAATTGAGGGGCATATAAATTAAATGTGGATTTAATTGAAAACATAGAATGATCTTCTCTTGTATCTTTCTGCAACAATCTAAAGAATTAAAAATTGATAGGAAAATACTTAAATATCTAAGATTTTGATCTTGGTTTTCTATATTTTTGGTTTTCATGTTTTTTCTAATCCAAGTAAGTCTTTTTGTTGTTGCATTGTATCTAGGTGTGATGAGCAACAAAAGAGTAATTAAAAATTATTAAATTTTAAGGTTTACAAAATAATATAAGAGCAAACAATGTTGTGTTAGACAAAGAGGAAAAATCTAACCTACTAATCATTTAATAATTACATTTTAAATCAAGTGTACCATCCATTCATTAAAAAAAACATGGATAACTAAAAGTTAGGTGACTTAGGTAGGAATAATGTCTCTAAGCACTAAATATAAATTGTAAATTAATGTGCACATAGAATAATTGAATCTTGTACATTATGTATTGAATGATTAGCCTACCATAATTGTAATCTTATCCTTATATCATACTTTAATGGCTTTCTTTGAATCCCTGTACTTTAAAATAAATAAAATCATAAATTAGAATATGAAAGCTATTAATTTTATTAGCTAACATACTATTATTCTTATATTTTATCATTTCTCCTTTAAGATATACCAATAAATTAATCATATTTTTGAAGTAATTAACTAAAAATTAGTACCATTCTACAACTACAAGTTCATATATAAATACATAATTTAATCCAATTTATATTTAATAAATATTAATACTAACAAGGAATCATAGTAAGCTATGAAAGGAAATAGAATGTGCAACATATAGATGAAGTTAATTGCCATTTAGCCCTAGTGATAAAGAAAATCTTGAATTTGTGCTCTTCTTTGGATAATATTTTTTTTTGTCATATTCCTTGTGATTGGAATAGAGTTTTTGATTGTTTGGCAAAATGGCCTTCAAAGAAATTGGATAGGTGGGATTTGAATGATTGGGGTCTCTTGGGTCCTGAGTATACTGAGACTTTGGAAAAGTTAAATAGGGAGGATAAAATTTTGTAGTTGTTTTTTTGGTGGAGTTCTTTTTGGGACCTCAATTTGTCGGTTATTGGGTGTTCTTTGTATAGCCTTGGGAATTCTGCTTTATACTTCTTGATTTGTTTTGAATAAATTTTCACCCCCTTCTTTTCAAAAAAACATTAGGAAATGAAATAATCAAAATTCATATAATTTTTTTAATCAATATTACAATATCAAGCGATTCTCTAGTGTGAAATTACTAGTATACCTCCATATCCCATATTGTTATACTAAACTAAATTATTTGATCACATCACTTAAGTATATTATATAACTACTAAAGAGTGTATATTGTAAGAATTGATCCAAGTTTATATCTATTTTAGTAGCTCTTTGAATCTCTTCCAATACAAATACATACAAGTATTTTGATCTTTAAAATATTATATGATAGAATACTTTTTATTCTTCGAGAAAAATAGTTAGCCTGAGAAACACACAAATAGGTGTATATTTTACTAGAATCATGATAATAATAAAATTGTATACATATAGGGTATTCAAGAATCCTTTCCAATAGGTTCATGATATTTATAAACCCTTTTTTAGACATACAATACGGTGTGAGAGATTTATGACCATATTAATGAAAACAACCAATAACATAAAAGTATAAAAAAATTAAAACTCTCTAATCTAATAGCTCAAGAAATACTTTCACAATCTCCTTTTTATAGGGAAATAACATTTAACCCTGAATAATTAGTGATAAATTCACTTGGACCTTTTTCAATAAATGATGATAAAAAACCAAATTTCTACAATATCCCTATTTATAACACCTAGGTAAAAAAATATGAACTAGCAGGGCCATTAACTCATAATAGTTTAGCAATAGAATCAAATTCATAGTCCACCTAATTAATAGTATACTACTACCTTATCATAGGCATAGCATAAATTCCAAATAAAATTTCCACACTATTACCTATTGATAAGAAAAATATGTATTAATAATAATAATTTACAAGTGAAGTGTGTTAATAAGGAAAGATGGCCCTTGAGAAGTGGTCTAAGTGAGAAGAGATCCTTCGTGAGGGGTCTCTCTAGGCCTGAATCAGGGTAAAAGCTCAAGTTTCTCCAAACAAAAAAATACTTGTATTTTATTTCAAATATTAATATGATTCTAAGTTTTTGACTTGCAAACAGTAAATTTAATTAAATATTTTTATCTAGTATGAATATGAGTAGCTAAGGTTCTATAAAATAAAAACACTATTGTCATACTATATTCCAATTTTCTAATCAGTTTAATTTTATTTATTTTAGTACTTTAAAAAAATATGTTTAAAAATATATTTATGTATAGTAGCTCCATCTCCTACTCAATTTCACCTAATAAAATTCTGACGTATTAAATTTGAAACTAGTACATTGAATTATAGATCCAATATCACATTTATTTTGAATACAAAATATATAATGCAAATTGAGATGTAATTATTTTAGCTCTAGTAAATGACATCATATGTAGAAGAATATGATGACTCGAGTATTTTTTAAGTAAACATGACAATGTTTTTTATTAAGGTAAGGTTTACTTTTTACAAGGACCAAACCTTGGAACAAAACAAGGAGGTTACCAAAGAGGTTACTATCAACAATGAAAAATAAATGAGGATTGAAATTACTCAAAAATGAATAGTGTATAAAAAAGGAGGATTGAAACAACTCAACAACCAACTTGCAAGTGAATAATCCTATAGTGAAACCAAAAAACTAGCAATAATGACTTTTTATCCTTGTGTCAAACAACTGACCTAGAAAATGAATCATCATGAATAGAGATTTAGTGAGTAGGGGAGGAGGCATCATTAAAATAAATTCCACCCAAATGAGAACCGGGCCTAGGGAGAGACACCTCTTGCAATAGAGATTGAATATCTAGAATAACCAAAGGGAGAGATTAAGTATGTATATCAAATGAAGGAAGAGGAGAGCAATCCAAGTCATAGGGCACTGGGGCACCGAAAGAGGAGACAAAATATAGGGCATCTAAATTGGTCAAAGTAATAGGGGAAGGAGGGAAAAAATCCATAGGATCATTTGAATCATCATTTGAGTCATAAGGGAAAATCTTGAAATGACTCATAAGATAATTCTTTCACCAAGTAGAGGAACACCTAAGATGAGAGCCAAGAAGACAAGTAGAGGCCAAATGCATAGTATCAAAATGTCTATAGTGAAAGAGAATACTCTCGTGAACAATCATTTGAGTCCAAGTTTGTTCATTCACCTAAATAAATATCTTTATCAAAAAATTTATTCACAAATCCATATCCACAAGGATATAGGCATAGGTAGTATCAAAGAAGTTACTAGTATCTAAGTTCACCTTAAGGAAACAATCCACTGTATTACCAATAGCTTCATAAGTTGATTCAAACCAAAATTGTAGGGAAAGATAGGTATTTCTTACCCAAATATGACAGACATTAATAGAATCCTTTAACAAAGAGAGAGAGAGGATAAGAACCCAGTTCCAAATCCCCACATCAAGGATACCATCTCGATCTTTAAGAGAGCCAAAAAAAAAATTAGGAACCCATAATCACAAGTGTGGATTTCCATCTAACCCTCAACCATAGGAGACACTAGATTGAAAACAAAAAGTGAATTTAAAACTATTACTATGTTGGTTGACGAAGGATTGAAACACCATTATTTTTATTTCTCTTCTAACTCTAAAAAAAGCGAAATAAATTAATCCTTTCCCATGTTATTATCAATTATTTTGTTGTTGGAGCATTATATCCATCATCATAATCATCCAATATTTTCTTATCTTATTTTTTGTCCAATAGGCTATATATGTTAGAAGATCCCACTAAAAAAGTCATGTCATGCATGCCAAATTCTAGTGGTAAAAAAATTTCACTTTGAACATATTTTTTGGTGGAAAGAGAAAATGTGATTTTGCACTATACAACCATTCATATGCATATAGGTGAGTATAAATTTGCCTCTCAGTTTCTATTTGATTGATTATTTATAAATCTCTATATCAAATCAAATTTCAGTCATGGAATCTTAGCCCTTAAATCCCAATAAATTTATATCCACTTTTCATTTGTTGTAAATTGTTTGAAGAAGCGATTGTATGGAGATTGGTTTTGGTTTGTCTCCTACTATGGTAGGGTTTCTAAAAAAATTCTTAAGACTTTTCTCATTTATTTTCATTGACATTGTTGATAGTAGAGAAAAATTTGTGTAGATATTGAGGTAAGTTACCTATTATGATCTTAATGATAACCCCAATAATTTTAGATCCACTTTTCATTTACCATAAATTGACTGAAGAAATACTTGTATGGATATTGGTTTTGGTTTGTCTCCTACTATGGTAGGGTTTCTAAAAGTTTCTTGCAAACTCTACCCATTTATTTTAATTGGTATTGTTGATAGTAGGGAAAAATTTATTGAGAATCTCGAGGTAAGTTACTTGTTATGATCTCAATTTATTTTTTTAAATTTCCCATGTCTAAAAATTAAATTCTCATTTTCATTTAATATAGATTTGAATCAAATTGTATTTCAATTGTGAAATATTTGCTATCATAAAAATCTAATATTTTCAGATCCACTTTTTATTTACTATGATTTAATTGAAGTAGCAGTTGTATAGGGATTGGTTTTGGTTTGACTCATTAAAAAAAAAAAAAAATTGTGGTAGGGTTTCATAATTTTTTCTTGCAAACTCACATTATTTTTTCTTATCAAGCATTGTTGATAGCAGGGTACAATTTGTGCGGAGTCTTGAGGAACGCCACTTGACATGGCCTCTATGAGTTTTATTTTCTGAAATCTTTGCACAGACAAAAGATTTGATTCTAAAAATATCTATAATAAATTCTATATTTTTTTTTGTTCCATTGTATTATCTCATTAGTAGTTTTCATTTTTTTTTGTGCTCAAATTATATAATTTTTTGTGTGTTTGTGTTCAAATTCTATCATACAAATTACAAGCCCTTTTTATGCTTTGATGGATATCCATGCTCTATTTGAAAGCTCCCATTTTGGCAAAGGCATGAAATATTCTTGCAAAGGTTGTGGAATTTGGCTTTACACTTGCCAATTACATTTTCTTGAAAGTTTCTAAAGCAATTTCAACAAATCTATGTTGTACATATCCTTTGACCATGGAAGTCCATGAGACCACATTTCTTTGAGGTATTTTCTCAAACATGCTCTATTGCTTCCACATTTTTAATACATGTCAACAAGGACGATGATGACTCAAACATCTAACAAAATTTTTCTATCCTTTTTGTTTTGAGAGATGTCCATAACCTATTGGACAAATCTCCCATTTTAGCAAAGGAAGGGAGGATGCTTTCACTTTTTGCATACGTCTACCAAAATAGTTGCAACTACAACATCTAATTATATTTATTATCCTTTTATACTTTGATGAATCTCCATACCTTGTTCCAAAGCTACCATTTTGGCATAGGCAAGTAGGATGCTGGCAAAGGTTGTAGAAGTTGACTTCACACCTGTCAATTTTGCATTTGCTTGAAATTTTCTAAAGCGTTTTCAACATATCCATTACATGTGACCACATTTCTTTGAGGTATTTTGAAATAGTTCACTTGCCTTGTCAATGCTTCCAGATTTTGCATATATGTCTATTAAAACAGTTGGAACTCTAACATCACTACGTATACTAATGTCTACACCATTATTCAGTTTCATCATAATTTGACCTAAAATAATAAATATTGGTTTTTATACTTTTTTTGTTTTAAATATTTAAACGTTTAAATATTTTTTCTCTCTTGGTTCTTAGCTTTTTTAGTTTTCATAAAACTTTAAGGTTTAGATTTCTAATATTACTATTAGTTTAAATCAATAATATACATAAACATTTTATAAATTTAAAGATTATTTTATTTTATTTCTAAAAATTGTCACATTAATTAATATTTTTACTTTTAATGTCAATTTTTTAAAATAATTCTTTTCTTATTTCTTTATGATGATTAATGTAATTTTATGTGTAAAAATATGATATACAATTTAAAAAAAAAAAAATTGTTCATTTTAGTTATGGATGATATCTTTGGAACATCTTAAAAATCATTAACAAGTTATGGATGATATCTCATTAACATTTTAATGATAACAAGTTTAGGGAAGTGGAACAGGGGATCAATAATATGTGAGACCACCCTATGCAAAATTATGCAATATAGTCACAAAATTCTCAAATCATCGGTTGATAATATGAGAATTGTGGTGGCCAAGATTGGAAAAATTCACTAGGATAGGGTTTTTGTTGACCTAGACAAGGATAAAGGTCTAGGTTCTGATGATACTTCGGGTCCAAGCTAGAGAACTAGGGCAAGTACAAAGAAGAAGATTGCTAATATGCCTTAGGACATATTGGAGTTGAAGGAAGTGGCCCAAAAGATGAATCAACTTGGAGTTGAAGTTTCTAAAACTTTAAAGAAGCTGGGTTAGTGCTGTGTCATCTATTGGTGTTGCTGTGGTCTTCAACTAGCATTTTGCTACCTTTTTTATGGTTTTGGGCTAGGTTTCTCTCTATTTATCTTCTTTTTCTATGAATCTTGTTGTCTTTCTTGTCTATTTTGTTTTGTTGAGCTTTAATGATACATTATATGTAATTTTATTCTAAAGGGTTTTAGGTCCCTTCAAAATCTGGTTTTGCCTTAATCAAAAATATTTTAAAAATTGTTTATGATCAGTAAGTTCTTATTGTTTTTAAGAATGAAGTTATTTGAGCATTAATGTAGGTGTTTCATATAAATATATAATTAGTGATGCATTACTATTATGATAAGATTAAAAAAAATAATATAATAACAATATAAGATGATAGAATAATAATGTGAACTTCTATTTTATTAAAATTTGTAAAAATATTAATTATATAATTTTTTCTTAATTTAAAAATTTAATTAAATAAAAAATTGTATTAATTTAAAATTTATTCAATTTTACATTAAAAAAATTATCACATCGATTAATATTCTCAATATTCATGTCAATTTTTAAAAATATTTTCTCTATTACCCCTATACACCCTTTTGTTAGTTTGTTGCATGGTTCTTAGTTTAAAAATATTACTTTGTAGTTCCTAAAATGTATTGTTTTATGAGTTCAATCAAGTAAATTATTTTGAATGAGAAAGTTGTCAAAAAAGTTGCTCTTTAGTAAAAGAATTCTTACTAAATTGACAATTTTTAGTGGTGCTATTGGTTTCCTGCCTTCAACTGAAATAAGATTTATAATGCATATGGACAAAATCCTAGAATTTAATATTCAGTTTATGAGCTTGATTAAATATTATAACTTGTCCACACCATGCTTCATTTGAACAAGTCCAAGTCTTGGCTTTGGTACCTCCTACACACTCAATTGACGAAAATATAGAAAAAACATTATAGGGCATTTGAAAGTGGTCGTCAAGAGAAGTTAATGAAATAATACAACCAGAAATTCAAGCTTCAGAGTAGCACAATTTAAAAAACATTAAATTTAAATACAGATTATATAAATTATAAGTTAAGATACAAAATAATTAAACATCAAGAATTTATTCATAATTACCATGGTGGAACATTATCTTTGCATTTGTAAGAGGATACACATGTAAATATTTGTTTACAAAATCATGTATGAAAATTGCGAGTCTTAATTTCCAAATACATGTCATGTATTTCTTCCAATACTACATCTATCCCTTATATTATATCTATGTCGAATATATTTGATATGAACAATTATAACAATATATATATTTTTATAAGCTCAAACTTATATGCATATATAGCCTAACATTTCCAAAATGCAGACATAAAATATATCTTCATTTCGGCATAACTATTGCACTTGTTGAAGTCCAAGTGCTAATAACTACTCCAGCCATTGACATTCACATACAATCTCAATATTCCTTTATCACTCGCAAGTCTTTTAATTACGATATTTATTTTGTTAACGTCAATGACCTCAAACCCTGATTTATTAAACTGAACCCTTTATATTGGAGTAAATATAAATCTATGATACTAAAACAGTTCATGACTCTGTTATGGCCATCAATTGGGCTTCCTACAGTTTTTTCGGATCTTTCCATTGCTATCAGTTAAAGGACTGATGTTTCCCATTTTCACCATGGCAGCAGCGAAATCTGTGAAAAAGCTGTTCTGATTGGTACTATATGTTTTCACCTGAGAATCAGCAGAACCTCCATTAAAAAGCTGCTGATCAGAATGTAAAAGTCCTTTCTGGCTTCTCAGATTTTTGTAGTAGTTGTTGTCAAAGGTCATGGAAGTTTGAAGATCTAACGGTGAAAGGTTACTTCTTTCAAAAAAGCAGCGACAGCTTAATTTTTCTGTGTGACTCTGTCCCAGTGAAGATTGTACTGCTCTCCATATTAAAGTTATTATTTAAGGAGTTGAAGATTAATGGGAAAACTAAAAGTAGAGATGGATTAATGGTAGTGACATCGAGCTACTAAGACGTCAGGGTCAAACGCGCAAAGAAATGCTAACAAATAAACGCCAAGAAAATATGTCATGTTGTTTTTGATATTTGGCTAGTACCAAACACTAAACGTAAGCCAACCTTCAATACAAAAGAGTCAACATTACATTTGTTAATAAAATTGATTACTGCTCATGAACTTCTATTGGGGGAGAGGGGGTTATTAGTTGGGAGGATCTTGGTATCATTCGTTGTTTTAATATCTAATCTTATAATATATTTATATTAGATATATTAATAATTAGTTCATATGTAAATAAAAACAATTAAATGTTGGTTAAAATGGATTCATACATGAACATAAGAGAACCTACTACTGTTATAAAAAATATATATAACTAGTAGTTGCACTATTTTTTCGTACAATAGAATGCCAATAGTTTTTTTAGTTGATCGAATCAACAAATTAAAATGACAACAATCATGTTGGATTGTATCTTTGATTATTACATAGAGAACTGAATGCACACTAAAAATAATAGTAAATTATGATAGCAATCTTTAATTATATTATTATATCTTTTTTGATTTTATTACAATATATTATTTTTTTATATTGATATATTATTGTTATGTAATTACAATGTAAGACATTAATCTAAGGATCCATATTTTTATTCTTAATGCTTCTTTTAGTAAGCTCTAAAGAGATCAAAACGTTAATTCTAGGATTCTAATGTTTATCTAATGTATTGTAACAACACCAATTAAAGAACAAGGTGGAGAGAAGAAACAACCTTATTAAGAATCTTAGCTTCTAGAATAGAAGGAGAAAAATAACTTTGAGACAATATTATTTGCCAATTAATTAGGAGGATACACACCAAGTCTAAGGAGAAGAGTCTCAGAAATGGACTAGGGTGACTCAAAATCTTCAAAACGAGTAATTGAATCATCTGGATACATCATAAGATGGCCGAGAAGAGAATTCTTCAACCAAGTTGAATATAGCTTATAAGAACTATGGTAACAAGCTAAGGCCAAGTGACTAGTAGCCTACAATGGAAAGAAATACCTTCATAATCCACAATATGAGACCATGACCAGTCACTAACATAAAGCACAAAATAAGTGTAAATATATTCATTATAAAGTAAAATGAATATGTTTAGTTTCACATAAAATATCATAACTATCTAGTATAAGTGTGTCATTTCTAAAATAAGATGCTCAATTAAACAAGGTCTTGTTGTCATAATGAAAAATACTATTCTTATGTGTACAACTACAAGAGTAACAACATATGCATTTAGTAGTTTGTTTAATCACAAATATAAAAGGTGACCACAAGAAATACATTGTATTTTGCAATGAAAAGTGAAGGATTGTCAAAAAAACATATGATAATTGAAAGTTGAATATACATTGCAATTTAAACAATAATATGTTTTTTATTATTATTTAAATAGTATTGTGTTGTTTTAATAACAACAAATATTTTTTTTGCTTTCAACTATTGAGATATTTGTATTGGATATAAAAGTTAGAAATAACAAAGATTTATGATTACCAAAAGGTATTGAGATTATTTAGGTCAAGTATATAACCTATATTATAAATAAAAATATGATATTTTTCTAATAACAAGTGATATTTTTTGTTATTAGTATGTATACCATGATCAAGTTTTGATCAAATCTCTAAAAATTCAAGACTTGGACACTTCTTACTAGATGTGTGATGTGACAAGCTGTTTGATAGATAAGAGGTCAATTCACATTTCTTTAAAAATGGTGTTCCTACAATATTCCATGCAAATGTTACATGATTGCAAAGTTAGCTATAACAACTACTGATCCCTCTCTCCTAATTATTAGGACAATTTCTATATCAAAGTTGAAATGAAAATTCTATACTATTAGAAATTGATATTTTTCTTTCCTTCTGATTCTTCTAATTCAATATATATCTGCACACACATACATATACAAATACACATATACATACATACATAGAGACAGTGGTGACATGGATGAAATAGAAGTGACATCTAATTTCAGTCATTAATGAATAATAATATAGAAGTGGTAACTAATCGATCAAGAGCTTTGAATTCATCCATAATTTTTTTCTACTGACTTAACTTGATGATGGTCAAAAGATTATAGAAGGATTGCCCCATCAAAACAGCAAAAACTCCAACAGGACATAAACTTTTAAAGTTTGATTCATTAACTTTATGCCCAATGCCAAGTAGAGAATTTAGGTTCATTTTCCTCGTAAAAAGAACCCTCAATAGGATGCCGAGAATTATACGATCTAATTCTGCATTTTGTTTTAATTTGGCATCATTGTTGAAATGGCCAAGCAATCGTGTGGCTGGGTATGGTATTGAATTTTGATAGAGCAAACCTGTATGTCTTGATATTCTATATAGATATATTCGTTACTCATTTTTGAAATGCAGAGTAGTATGGTCTTCTTTAGTCCAGCAGCCCTCGTAATTTTTATTAATGCCAAAGCTCATCGCTTTCGCTTGTGAGAACCATTGGACATATTCTCAATCGGAGGGCCCTCACAACTTAAGGAAATGGTCCGCGAGAATGTCAAAAGTTAAGTTATTAAATTTCTTTGAACATCTAGCATATCAACAGTGATCTCATTGGCAGCGAAGTCATACAAGTATTATAAAAAGGGTCGAGCTACTAGAATATTATATTGATGAGGCGAACTCTCATAATCCTCAGCTGTTGTCAGAAGTTTCGAGATCTTGGAGTTTTAGCAGATTCCAATTAATTTATGATCCAATGACTCGTAATCTAAGCTAAGCCAGCAACCGAGAACTCTCAATCTTGATCATTTTTTATTGGTATTTAACATTTTTATGCTTAATGTGTTAAGTTTTCTGTAGTTCGAAAGGTGTGATTGTGGAAGTTTCTTAAATGCAGCTCGTGTTGGATGTTCAGCAAGAGGATATTTTCTATTTTGTATTTATAATGTTTCTTAGAGTTGTGAGGTTATTTCCAAGAACGGTTTTATGTGTGGATAGTCTTAACTGTGTAAGACAAGTTTCTTTTCTCACGTGTCATGTAAGAAAACTTCCAATTCACATGTCATGTAAGGATTTAGTTCCTTTCCCGAGTCATGTAAGGAATGTTTCTCTTAGGATGTGTTGTGTGAGGAGAGTTTCACTTATCTTGCATAGTTGATGTTTTCATCAAGAAGGCTATATATGTAAGATCATTCTAGCAACTACTATGAGATTCTTTTGAGATTGGAAGATTCGTGAAGTGATTGCTCGAAGGAAAATTTGCTCTTGACGCTGAATAGAAGATTCAACATTGAAAGGTTTTTCCCCACATTGGGGTTTCTTGGGTATATCGGTGTTATCTATGTTTATGTGTTTGGTTTCTTTTGAATTTGCTTCTGTTGTTCATTTAGGTAAATAATCCAGAGTATTAATTGTTACAAATCAGATAGTTTATTTTCTATGATATTTGCTGAGCAATTAATTGGTTGTTGGGTTATAGAAATTAACATGGTATAAAAGCTCTAAACTTTGAATACAAAGTTAAGTTTTGTTTCACAGATTTCTTCAAATTTCAGTTTTCAACTTCTTCAAGGGTCTTAGTTTGCAATGGCAACCAGTGTTCGGTATGAGGATAGGCTCAAAGGGTGCATTGAACTTCTTATAGTAGAAGGCTTAGATTACATCTGTTCTCAAGGAGAAATGGACTTTGGATCTATGCTAGTACAGAAGTGACTCCTCCAACAAATGATCCTATTGCCTAGATTCGCATGAGATCAAGGAGGCCAAAGCTTAGAGGATTATCCTTGATGGGGTAAAATATCATTTGATTCCTCATCTATCCGGGAAAGACACTGCCAAAGAAATGTGGGATATGCTCACAAAAATCTATCAGAGCGACTATCAGAGTCATAAGATGATGCTCAAGGATAAGTTTCAAAACACAAAGATGTCCAAAGGTGAGAACGTGACCTCTTACTTGTCTAGATTGACACAGGTCAGGGATGAGTTGGATATTGTTGGAGAGATGATTGTTGAAGGTGAGGTAGTCCAGATAGCCCTGAATGGATTTACGAAGCACTGGGAAGTGTTTGTCAAATGCATTGTTTGTCGTGATCGCCTACCTGACTAGGCGAGGCTTTGGGATGATTTCATCTAGGAGGAGCTTTGTGAGACCATTCATCAGGGGGGCAGACAAAGAAAGTTGATGATGAAGAAAATCTTGCACTTGCAAGCAAGGGCAAGCAGAAATTTGGTAAAGGGCAAACTGAAGGGTCATCTTCCAAGGATGGGAAGAAGAAAGACCTAAGTAAGATAATAGAATATAGAAGTCAGTTGCATTAAGTTCTATAGAGGCCGAGTCTGAGTATATGGTAGTTAGTATGGCTACATGTGAGGCTATCTAGTTTCAAAAACTTCTAGCTGGTCTTTTTGATTAGAAGCTAGATCCTATGGTCATTTACTATGATAATCAGAGTTGTATCAAACTCTCTAAGAATCCTATGTTTAATGATAAGTCAAATCACATTGAGATCAAGTACCACTTCATCACCGATTGTGCAGAGAAGGGGATAGTGAAGTTGCAATACATTCCTATAGATGAACAGGTAGCAGACATTCTGACTAAAGCTTTGGTGAAGAGTAAGTTTCTATTCTTCAGGGATAAGTTGAGTATTGTGCAAACACCTTCCTCACTAAGAGGGAGTGTTAATTTTTCTGTACTTCGAAAGGTTTGATTGTGGAAGTTGCTTAAGTGTAGCTTGTATTATATATTCAACAAGAGGATATTTTCTATTTTCTATTTAGAATGTTTCTTAGACTTGTGAGGTTATTTCCAAGAATGGTTTTATGTTTAGATAGTCTTAGTTGTGTAAGACAAGTTTCCTTTCTCATGTGTCATGTAAGGAAACTTCCATTTTGCATGTCATGTAAGGATTTAGTTCCTTTCCCAATTCATGTAAGGAATGCTTCTCTTAGGATGTGTTGTGTGAGGAAAGTTTCACTTATCTTTCATAGTTGATGTTTTCATCAAGAAGGCTATATATGTAAGATCTTTGTAGCCACTAGTATGAGATTCTTTTGAGATTGAAAGATTCGTGAAGTGATTTCTTGAAGGAAAGTTTGCTCTTGAAGCTGAATAGAAGATTCAACATTTACGCGTTTTTCCCTGGATGGGGGTTTGATGGGTATATCGATGTTACCTGTGTTTATGTGTTTGGTTTCTTTTTAATTTTCTTCTATTGTTCATTTAGTTAAATAATGTAGAGTATTAATTGTTACAAATTAGATATTTATTTTCTATGATATTTGTTGAGAAATTAATCGGTTGCTAGGTTATAGAAATTAACACAATGTATAGGTTTTAAGGAGTTTTACATAGTAGTGATTATTGCAACGTTATTAGAAGGATTAAATGTGTACACATTTGCATTCAAGATGCATTTGACTGTATAAATGACCCTTTCATTATGATCTTAATTGGACAAAAGCATGTTTTGAATTGAAAGATCATCTTCAAGTAAGATTTTATGTTCTAGGATCCAATTCTTTTATGTTTAGTTATATTTTTTTAAAAATTATAAGGTTTTAAGCTCATTTCTAGTTAGATTATAATAAGAACTTTTATTTGTAGATTTCTTATATAAATCTAATTATTTGTTAATTTTAAATTCATTTTAAGTTTCTACATATATTTTTGTCTTGTATAAATGTGTGGTTCTTGTTGAATCAAATGATCAATATAAAGGGCTCATGATCATTTCTATCTTAATTCTTTTCCATGAGACCAGGCTTTTCCTTATCCTATTAGTGGTTAAGTTATAAATTTGTTCATTAATGATGTGATTGCTAAAAGGGGCAAGCAATCTAAGGTTATCAAGTGAAAAGCTATATCGATTGTTAAATTAATTTTTATTTTCAATATTTTTTAATTTTTTTTTCATAATGAAATATATTAGAGAATGAAGAAACCATTTAATCCTAGATATGGCTTGTAGATCAACTCCACATCTTCTTGTTGATCAGAGATTTAACAACCTTTTCCAATAGGTAGGCAAACTCACAAGATCACCTTACACCTCCTAAAAATTAATTGATCTCTAAAAGAAATTGAACTACTTCTAGATCTGTTATCAAATTGTGCAATGCAAGGAAAAATTAATGATCTATGTAAATGTTTGACTTTAGTGAGATTTCCATTAATTACCAAATTAAACTAAAGGCCCTATAGTTAGCAATTCAAAAACATAAATCTAATTTGCGTTCAAATAAATTTGATATAGTAAAATCTTAGGCTCATGAAAATCAAACATTAGCATTCAAATATGGAAATAAAATCATTCTATTATATGTTTGTCATTAGGATTTAGCTATTCAATGTAAGTGTCGATTTGATACACTTAAATTTTGAATTTATTTTACTTATATGTTTTTGTTGTTTATTCAAACAAAGAAAAAATGTCAAAGGTTAGAAATGAAAAAAGGATATGTATTGTAACATCACCAATTACTTTATTCATAGAAAATAAATATAAAACAAACCTTACTTTGTTAATACTACACAAAATCATTAACACAAAATAATATAATCATTTATGAATTACCTCAAAAATAAAAGAAAATATGTAAAATTAATGTATTACATCTAAAAATTCCATACATCACCTCCCAAAATAAATATTCACATTAAATTTGTAATACAACATGTCTTAAACTTCGATCCTCCTTATTAAATTTTAAAAACGGGTGTAATAGCATAACCTAGTATGGAAAACATAGAACTACAACGAGAATCATAATATGAAAATTGAGCTAATATGAGAAATATATGTAGTTTGCTGATTGAAAAGTTTTCAACACTTTACAGTGCTTTTGGGAGCTACATAAATATCCACATTAGGAAACCAAAAGAAAAAAAACGTCTACAACTATACAATTTAGATTTTAAATTGGTCTATGGTCTTATAATTACAAGGTATAATTCTAAGTTTATAAAAATTAAATTGCGTGTCTTTATTCACTTTATGAATCTAAAAGAATCACAAGTGAGCACTCTCTCAAATTATAGAGTGGTTTATTAAAAGTAACCAATCTCATTCCAAGGAGAGAAAATCATTGAAGGAGGGTGGCATTCTTTGTGGGCGGTTGTTATCTATTCACGTTTACTAATAAAAAATATAGGAGCCATTGAATAGCCTAATAATTATCATTTTCTCTCTCTTTTATAATTATGAGAATTCAATTAGTATATCCTAGTTAAACTATAAATCATCATGTGATACACATGAACTTGATTAATATGATATACGAAGTAAAAAAATTATAATGGATAATCGGGGTTATGTGAAAATTCCTATCATTATCCAAATAAATTATTTTAGTCCAAATAATTGGGGAATTATGATTCAATATCCTAACTTGATTTATACTGGTAGCGCTAGGGTTTCAAAAAAATTGACACTTAATTAGGGAACATAACTCAGTGTAATCTACTAGGTTTTCTTACCCAAGGAGAGAGAATTTAGGAGTGAGGATAAAAAAATATCCATCTTGATATACCAAAATGAAAGGACACTAAAATAAGGCTAAAATTGTCAACCCAAAAAGGTAACATAGTAAAAAATGTCAAGGTTAAGGAGATAGTGATTTGGGAAAGCATTAGAAAAGTCATCATTGACATTACACAAATTGTTTTGTAACCTTTTTAAATCTATTAAATTTTTGGGGGGGAGACCTTTTTTTTTTTAGAAAGGCAAAATTTGCAACTCCATATGGTCACAAACGTATGCTACGCCTACACATGTAGTTGAGATGCTAACATCAATATTAAGAATTTTGCACCAATTGGAATCTTAAAATATTATGTTGATCAACAAATATTCTAAGGCAATCTTTTGATATTCTAATAGAATCTATTTTTTCTAGCGATCTATTATTATTTTGGCTAGGAGGTATATTCTACAAATATTATTTGATGTCATGATGATGTCAACATGTATCATCACCGTACAAACACATGTGCATGCCTCTTTCAATCCGTCAAAACCCTAATTGACATGAAATTATATTTTTGGCCATAACTTTGTCATACAAAATTGATATCATGCAAACAAGATATCATTGGAAAATAGCTTTTGGCGCCAATCTAGTGGTACTAGTCTTCTTTTCCAAATTTGGCTCCAATTTTCTATTCTAGTCCTAAGTATTCAAATCTTTAGATTTGTGCTTCTGGGGCCATAACCTACTCATCTCTGACTCTATTTTCTACAAACAAGTAGGCATTGCAAAGCTACTAGATTTCTCTATACAAATTTGGGGTCCTTTTTTAAGAATTTGTATTAGGTACTCTAAGATTTAAGATTTAGTTATTTCTTGGTTTTGTCATTTCTTATTCAAAAAGAAGGGTTGGTTTTTCTTCCCGTGAGGGTACAATCATCATCTTTTAGACTTCAATATTTACCTAGCACTTGCCTAATCTAAAAACTAATTCTAATGGTGAAACCCTTTGTTGAGAAACTTACACCCCATAACTATCATAAATGGAAGACAAATATGACTAGATTTCATTGATCTAGGGGTTTATAGTCATATTTAGATGAGACGCAACCAAATTTGACTCTTCAGTTTGATATTTTTCAGCATAGGGACAAGATGAAGGAGGTTATGGGTTTGGTTGGCCTACATGGTTTACACAATCTCTAGTTCCATATTGATTCTTGTGACACTCCTAGGGATATATGGCTCAAGTTTGAGTAGATTTTTGGGGGTATTAATGAGTTTTGTGCACTTCAACTTGAGACACATTATCTTAGATTGTTTATCTACTTCTTAAGTCCATCTTAAGGGGGTTGTTGGAGTAATTGGGAGGCATTATCTTATTATTTAATTAATTTGGTTCTTTAATTAAATTTTCCCTTAAGCTTAGCTTAGGTACTTTTTTCTTTTATTTGATTAGGCTAATAATAGCTTAAGTTGTCTCATTCATTATGATTGTGACACTTGCTAGTAACTAATTTAATCTTGTATTAGGGTTTTGCATCTAGGGTATCATTCATCCTTTTATAAGGATTCATTCATTCGTTGTAATCATATCCTTTTATGAAATCAATAAAGAATTCTCACATTGTTGAGCATATTATTCTTGCTTGATCTCCATAATTGGTAGTGTGCTTGCAAAGCAATATTCACTTGTGAGGTTAAATCATCAACTACTACAATTATATAGTATATCATATTTATATTTAATAATGTTATAATAAATATATGTAATATATAATATACTATAATATAATATGATATTATTAAATATATTTATAATATTATATATTCCTATATTATCTTTTGTATATTACATTATATAAATATGCGAAATATAATTCAATAATATATATATTTTTAATGTAATAATAATACATATCTATAATATTATTTTATATATTTTATTATTATATGGAATATATTGTAATGTAAAATAAGTATAATATATATACAAAAAAATTAATATAAAGTCTCTCAATTTTGATCTTGCCAATAAAGCGATTTCTTCAATCTCAGTTGGTTCGGGTACTCTGGAAAATGACTTGGCTACTTTTCCCACTACAAACTCCTTTGATGTTCTTAATTTGGATAAAGTCATAGTGACATCAGATCCTGGGCCATCTTCGGCTCACTTTCTTCTGGATAAGGTAGAGGGTCGGGTGGCTTCGGCTCTAGAGAATAGATTTCCTACAGACACTTCTTTGGGCAATTCTGGTCTTCCTATAGTACAAACCCCTCTTTCTCCCACATTGTCAACTCCTAGGAAAAGAAGTTTTAAACCCAAATCTGTTAAAACTAATCTTGAAATCGATGCGGGATTTCAGTCAACTCTTCTTTCCTCTTTGGAAACTTCCAAAAAGAAGAGATCCAAAAAACCCTTTAGTCTGCCAGTCACAAGAGGCTTGGCAACTAAGCATAGTCTTCACAAGACCTTTTTGGCAAGTAAGGTTTCTCCAGTTTCTTTGGAAATCTTGAGGGGAGAAGATGCCTCCCCTTAGGGCCAATGAGGATTTTATCCTGGAATGTTAGGGGCTTAAATGCCCCTAACAAGTGATGCTTGATTAAGTCACAATTGGACTTAATGAAGTGTGATGTGTTCATTATTCAAGAAACTAAGTTAAATTTCTCTTCCGCTGATAGGTTATTCTCTTCCTAGAAAGCATGGAATTTTTGTGCTTCTCCCTCTTCAGGTGCTTCTAGGGGTCTTGCATTTCTTTGGAAAGATTCTAGTGTTCATTTCTCATTAATTGCTTCTTCATCCAACTGGATGCTTGGTCTGGTCAAAAGTAGGATATCTAACTTAAAATTTTGGCTCTTTAATGTTTATGGGCCATCTAGGGTTTTAGAAAAAAGAAACCTTTGGGAATTTTTGGCTTCCCTTGCTGCCTTGCTGTGCAATGTTTTTCTAATTTTTGGGGGGGATTTTAATGCAATTACTAGTTTGAATGAAAAGGCTGGGGGAATCATCCCTAACAAGCATTCTATTTTATATTTTTGCTTCTTCATTCAGTCTTTAAATTTGGTTGATTGTAAACCGCTTAATGGGACATTTACATGGACCAACATGCGTAGGGACTTTTGCCAAATTGCTGAGAGATTGGATCGTTTTCTGGTTTCAGAAAACTAGTCAATTCAGGACAAGACTTTGTTCCCTTAGTTTTCCCCTTTACTGGCTCTGATCATCTTCCTATTCAGTTTACTATTTTTTAGGGCAGGGCTCCTCGAAAGTTACCTTTTAAGTTTGAGCCAATGTGGTTTCGGGATCAATCTTTCCTACCTTCATTAAAGCAATGGTGGCGTTCTACTCCATTCTTTCCTAGATCCCATATGTTTCAGCTTGTTAAGAAGATGGGTTTCTTAAAACATAAGACTAAGGTGTGGAATGTATCACATTTCAAGAACATTTTTAGGGAAAAGGCTAGGATTCAAGAAGAAATTGAACAAATTAATAAGACTATTATGGCTTTAGGAATGTCCTCTCTTTTGTATGATAGGTTGAAGTTGTTGAACTTTCAACTTTCTAAAACTTTGGCTAGGGAAGAATCTTATTAGAGGTAGAAGTCTAGATATCTTTGGCTTTCCAATGGGGATAGAAATACTAAGTGATGCTCTGCAAAAAGGGAAGTTAGATTAAAACCTGTGGTAGTATAACACACACACAAACAACAAGAAACAGGATTAATGTTAGTGTTATTCAACCAAAGATTAACCTAAGCAGGCATACCAAAAGAGATACTAAGATCATGCTAACATATTTAACAAATGAAACAAATATAACAAGAAATCTCCAAATGCCTCTCATAATGCTCTTAGCTCCTTCTCCTTTGTTCCTCTCCTCTCCAAGTTCCAAATTAGTGTAGCTCTCAGCAGCTTTTTGCACTATGGATGCTTATGGAGCTTCAAGATTATAGATGATTACTCTAAATGCTATGCAAATGTAGATAAAAGCTAATATTAGATGTTATAATGCTAAAATAATTTATTTTAGGCCAAAATAACAATTATATTAGTGGTTTATGCTAAATGCTCTCTAGAATTCACTATAGCTTAAATGCATACAAGTTTTCAGGATCTAGATTATGAAGAAATGGGCTTTATTTATAGGAAAAATAGAGCAATGGATGGTTGAGATGAGTAGTCTCAACAAAGGTCCGGATTGAAGGGCTTAAGATCTATGTGAGGGTTTTCAACTCAATCCCAGGATGACAAGTGTCAATATGAGATAGGTTGAGAGGAGAGGGAATAAGCATTAAATGCTTGACATGACTTGGGAGTCAACTTGGGGGTTAAGGTCAAGGTTGGGTTGAGTGAATAAATTCTTTATTCAAAGAATAAAGCTTTTATCCAATGGATAAACTCTTGTGCAAAGGCAAAAGGGATAACCATAGTCAGAGCAATAAATGCTTGAGGAGACCTATGAGTGCAAGTTGAATTAACCATAAATTGTTATGTAAGAGCCATTAATGGTCATGTAAGAGCCATAAGTGGTTTGGAAGACTTTGGAGGTTAATTTGTTGAACACACAAAGCATTAAATATTTTTCAAAGACTTTGGAGTCTTTGAGAAGTGACTTAAAGTTTCTTAGGTATGTGACAATAATTAGGGGATGGATTAGGCTAATTAGGAAGGGTTTAGAAGAATCTAGAAGAGGGTTTAGGAATGCAAGTGGATTTGATGGGTGAGGGAAAATAGGATTTTAATTAAAATAAAATTAATTTATTTCAATAAATGTGTTCAAGTTGCATTTGTAGGAAAATGCAAGTGGGGGGGTTTTAATGATTAAATAAATGTTAATTTATTTAAAAGAGGAAAAGGGGGATTTAATTAAATAAATAGATTTATTCATTTAATTGATTTGTGAATTTGGTATAATGAATTAATTAAAATAAATTGAATAATTTATTTAATTAATAAGAGAATGTTTGAAGATGAATTAATTAAATGTTAATTTATTTAATTGATGGCTAGTGGGTTTTTTAATCAAATAAATAGCAAATATTCATTCAATTAAACTGGACAGATTTATGTGACTACATTTGCCCCTCTTTGAGATGGTGCAGTTTATCGCATCGTTTCAAAGAAAGAAAAATAGGTGTGTGAAGAAGTGCCCCATAAAATGTTAATTTAGTGGGTGATATGCCCCCTCGAGAGATGGGTCGAAATTTTTTCGAAAAATCAAGTTATCTCTCGAAAAAGAATGAAAATTGGCAGGGTGATAGAAGAGAAGAAGTTAGCAACGTAGGGGAAAAATAGAAGAAATCAAAGAGAAAATGGAGAAATGGGAGTTTCAAGAAGTTCACGAGGACCATGGTGGTGAGCGGGGGAAAAGTTACAGTGACGGCGAAGGGTTTAAATGGGTTTAAAGGGGTGAAAACAGGGTCATTTGTAACCACGACCATTGTGAATTTTGAACTCTGACAGTGACCTTTTGGAGGAGCAAGCAGCAGACAAGATGCTGATACCAGTAGTAGAGCACCGATTTGAGCGAGTTCGATGATTCCAGCGGCCAGATGACTACGGACCAGTGGTACGCAAATTTGAAATTTTGAATTTTATGCATTTTTGACATATTTTTTGCTCAGTCCAAGTTGAGTCGTGACAATAGCATTGAAACTATGTTTTGGCACTTTTGTCCAATGAATTAGCACTTTTGTGTCGCAATGGCGCTATTATGCTGTTGTTTGAGCACTTGTGAAAATATAAGTGCTTTTGTATACATGTTTGAGCGCTTTTGTTGGTGTAATGCTATTGAGGGGTCAATTGAGCATGTTTATTGTTAAGTAGCGCTATTGCACAACTTTTATAGTGCTTGTGTTGTTTGAGCGCTTTTGCATGGTTGATTGAGCACTTTTGTCAGGGGATTAGCGCTTTTGTTTGCAAGATAGTGCTTTTGTTTTAGGAAAATAGATACCCGAGTTTGTGTGAATAAAAAATCTCGTGATGTCAATGATGGATGGATAGGGATGTGAAGTGAGAGTTGTTTTGAACCATAGCAGCTCTGATGAGACTTAGGTCACTAGGATAAATGCCTGTTGAAGTCTAGGTGTGCCATGATTGCTTACCTGTTGAGACCCGAAGATACTTGATCAAAGTATTTGTTGATAGTCTAGGTTTAAACTTTAAGAAAGTTTGAAACAAAACAATTGATGATGATTGATGATGCACATGTGCAGGAGGATCTATGCATTTTATAGTTGCACAAGAGACATCCAGCTACACAGGGGCTACACGATCGGTTGATAGAGGCCGAGACTGATTGCATTACAGTGACTGGGTTGTATGATGTGATGCACATGCCCATGATTCAGATGAGTCACGGTCTGATTACAGCCTTGGTAGAGCACTGGCACAGTGAGACATGCATGTTTCGCTTAGCACAGGGGGAGATGACAGTGACACTAGAGGATGTGTGGCGCATCCTGCATATTCCCATTCGGGGTGAGCTAGTCACATATGATAGATCATGGGGGACTGTAGCAGTGTAGACATTCTTTGATGAGGACGTGTACATTGATGATGGCTCCATAGCCTAGGAGGATATTGCTGCTTTGTACGAGCCATTGCCAATAGTTTTGTCGAGGATTGTGGGAGGGCTACTATGTCCTGATAGGTGATCACATGGTCTGGCCATTGGGTTGGGACTGGTTATAGAGCAGATGATGACAGAGGATACCTGATTTGCTTGGGACCATGCGTGTTAGCGCACATGTATCAGGAGCTGCATGACGTAGTGTACCACAGGAGAAGCTCCTTGGCAATGGGGGTGACACTGCTACATATATGGGCATGGGAGCACTTACCAGTGATGCGAATAGTGAGTCTTAGATTTCAGGTAGTTGACCAGCTTTATATGTTTATGTACAGCGGGATGATGAGTCAGCCCCACCTGGGGAAGTTAGAGTGGTGGCGGTGGGTGCTAGATGATCTGGATGCAATGATTTGGAGACCCTATCTAGAGTGTGAGCCCTGGGAGGATGATGCGGAGGTCTTTCCATATGTATTCATGACCTGATTCCTCATTGGGAGGACATGCTATCATGTAGAGAGACAGGTGCCGGGCAGAGTGATGAGACAGTTTGGACGGCAGTAGGGATTGCCTAGGGGATCAGGAGAGTATGCTAGAGTGGTTCAAGAGAGATATGCATGGGGCCCAGTACTTCCATATGATTAGGCATTGGCAGAGTTTCAGATGCTACAGGCGAGACCATGGGATATACGGCCAAGGATGGTAGATGTAGGGATGTCGGAGGAGTACCCGTAGTATCTGGCTGCTCATCTGATTCCTCGGATATCAAATCTGGCAGAGCTGATTCCTGATTTTGAGGATGATAGGGGATGGAGATGGAGGAGGAGAGGAGTTTGAGGACCAATAGTTGCTGGATGAGGGAGAGGAAATGGTGGAGATGGAGGAGGGGGGATGGTGGAGGTGGTAGTTTAGGCTTTTGGGTCCAGCAGAGAGGGAGAGGTAGGTTGCCACTACGGATATCTCAGGGACCATTGATGCAGGGAGGAGTTAGATTGGGTGGGAGAGGTATGGAGAGGGAGATACCAATGGATAGAGGGGAGAGAGTTATTGGAGAGGGTGTGACAGGTGAGGCACCTATGGATATAGGTGAGGGATCAAGTGGAAATCTTTGGGACCATATGATATTACATTTGCAGACTCGACTCACAGCAGCCGAGACATGGGTGGAGGATTTGGAGGCAGAGGTCATAGCTAGAGATGTGCAACTATTTGCATGGGAGTCAGAGCTGACTGTAGTGCTGTAGGAGAGGGATAGTGTGGTGGAGAGATTAGCGGAGCTACATGAGAGAGTCTGGGTTGGAGTAGGAGCACAGGGTCCTACAGGGGAAGTGATGAGACAATTTGGATGGGCACAGGCTGAGATAGAGTATTGGCGGGGATTATATGAGCAGGTGGTGCCAAATATTTAGCAAGCATTGAACTATTCCCAGATGTGGTAGACCAGGTCAGAGTGATCTTAGAGGATGCAGGGCAGTGGGGGCGTGATGGGTCCTCCATGGAGAGACAGATCAGGGGATGTAGGAGCTAGTGGGGGTTTGATGGGTCCTCCATAGAGAGACAAATCAGGGGATGCAGGGACTAGTGGGGGAGCTGGGGGTGATAGTGGTGCAGCATCTGGTCAGAGTGGCATCTGAGAGAGCATTTTGTATATTTTGATATTGTTATTTTTGGACTGTCCCTTGGATGGCTCTTGGTAGCCAATGTTTTGGACTTCATTGTACTCTGATACATGAGATGATACATATATGAGGAGATCCCATTTTTGGTTATGATATGCATTTTTGATATGTATGGATGTTATGCAGGATGATGATTTATTAGTTTATGCTTAGATGGATATGTGTATATGTATGTAGTTTATGAGATGATCCCTATATGCATGTCTTTATGATGATCTATTCGTGCATGATGTCTTATATGCATTTTGTATGATGTTAGATACTAACATGTGAATGCAGATTTATATATGCATGATTTGTTTGATGTATTGTTTTATGTATGTAATGCCATGATGATGATGTATACATAATGATATAATGATATAGATGGGCTAGATAGTATCTTGTACTTTATATCAATACAATGATGAGATAATGATATGCAATGAGGTGAATGCAATTCTTTGAATGAATAATTTATTTATGGATATGCATCTAGATGGTTTAAAATGAATGTAACATGGATAAACAAATGTACAATACAAATGTTTAAATGATGATGTCTAAATGAATGTATATGTTATAATGTATGAACCAATGTTTGAAACAAAGGGTTTTGATGATTCTAAATGCCTAAATAGGATGAAGTAAAATGATAATGTGATGATAATGCAACTTATGGTAAATGAATAACTGCACCTTAATGCAATTTAAAAAGGGATAATGAATGCAATCTAAATGAATTCTAAGTGAAATAAAATGAGTATAATAAGACATTAAAATGGATGAATGAATGCACTTTTTAACTAAATGGATAGATAAATGAATGTTTAGTAATGGCTAATCATGGTAGTAAATAAGGACAATTAATCTTTTTAAATTTTATGAGTGCAATAATGAAATGATATAATGATACTAATGCAAGTAAATGCAACTAAATGATATGAAATGCATGCTAATGAATGGGTAAAGATTAATGTCAATGCAACTAAATATAATGAAATGATGATGTGATTATGATAGATGAATGCAAGGTTGTCTGAACTTTGCATAATGCACTGATGATGTATCAGAGGACTCTATCGTGATTGTATCCAAGACCAGGCCAATTTTCACATAACTACTCAGATTAACTTTGTTCACATTTGCATAAAAAATCATGTATATGAGTGAGTAAATGGATGGGCGATATGCAACAGAATGCAATATAAACAGATGAGATGGAATGATGATCCATAGTGCTCTATTTTCATCAAATGTTGAGCTTTAAAATGTTCGAATAGAATACAAGCAACTTGACATAATGATTCAAGATGACTTGAGTATTCCTTTCATGGATTTTTGATATAGCAAGTTAATACAAACAACTTGATATAATGGGTCAGGTTGACCAGAGTATTGCTTGTGGAATAGACAAGGATCATCTCTTTTCATGCATGACTTGGATTGTCCTCCTTGATCTTAGGCTGATCATATCCTAAGACAAGTTCATACCATAATAAGAGATAAAACCTTTAGCCAGTTTGGATGAGGTGGGAGGAACCAAAGAAAGAGCATTGTGCTTGAAAGCCAACAACATACATAAAGAATAAAGAATATGGATCCTCGATAATGGTTCATGTTCAGATGGTCGAGGTATACACTGTAGTCAGCAAGCCGTAATCATCTATGACTGCATTTCGCATAAGATCATGTAACTTAGTGAACTTCCCACGTAGACACCATTAGTAAATGCCCCAAAATTTCATCGGAATAAATCGCAGAAGATACACAAACAATGCTGTAAGAACCTGATATGAATAACCCACAAATCAACCAAGTATTTGATAGCTTAAACAAAATTTTCTTGTCAAAGAAAAAAATGTCATCTTGTCTTTGTTTTTGGTAAGGAAGGATGCATCCTTGTTGAAGACAGTTTGAGTGTTTGATGTTGATTGTTTGGTTGATTTGATAAGTGGTCATTTTGTGGAGTATATCACAATGTTTTGCATGGTATCTGCCCAGATGAGTATGTACAATGTGCTACCATGTTTGTATTTGATTTTGATGTTTTCTATTATTTTTGGATTTTGTGATTTTGAATGTTTTTGGTATTTTGATGATTGTTTTGAATGTTTTTTGGATTTTTGATGATTGTTTTGAATGTTTTTTTGATTTTCGATGATTGTTTTGAATGTTTTTGGATTTTGTGAGATAGTTTCGAATGATGAACCCAATGAATCACAAGTAATGTAAAATCCACTTCCATAAAAAATAGGGTAAGGGTATTGCCCCCAGTTTAGACATGACTATGAAAAAGCAGGATGCAAGACACATGAAGTTCTTTCTCTCGATTGCAGATCAATATCAAGCCATAGTTTGGATGGATGGATGTGTGTATGTAATGAATGTGATCGCAACATGCCTGAAAGATAATGGAGCCATAGCCTTTACGAGTGGCACCTGTTTGCCAAGTTTTCACCATTGCACTTACCCAAGGTGCCACCGGAGTGGTTGTTCACCATTTGGATGCATGAGCTTTCTTTACTATTTTAATGTTTTTGTTTTTGTTTGTTTGTCTGTTTTTTATTTTTTTGTGTATTTCTTCAGGACATTTTTCTGAATGTTTTTGGTATTCTTCTGGTATGTATGGGAGCCCGATGCTCTGTACAACTTAGGTATAAAACTGTTTGAGGTGCATGCTATTGATCAGATCTGCTAGCGGTTCTCCTTCTGAAGTAGCCAACTGATATGCCCCAGACCCAAACACAGCAGTGATAACATATGGACCCAGCCAGTTTGATTCAAACTTTCCCTGATGTTCTCAGTTGGGTTGGTTATAAGGATTCTCTCGTAGAACAAGATCACCTACCTCAAATGTACAAGGTCTAACCCGATGATTATAGATTATGCTCATGTGCTGCTGATAGGCTTTGAGGTGGTTGTATGTAGCTCGTCGCTTCTCATCAAGTAGCTCTAAGTCCCGAAGACATGATACCCTGTATGCTTCATCATCTATTAGATTATGCAAGGAAACTCGTAGTGAAGGTATCTCAACCTCAATAGGTAAGATAGCTTTGGCACCATAGACTAGTGAGTAAGGAGTTGCGCCTGTAGGGGTTCGAATGCTAGTTTGATATGCCCATAGTGTTGGATTTAGTTGAACATGCCAATCATGGCCGGCATCATTGACTATCTTCATAAGGATTCTCAATATGTTCTTATTTGATGCTTCAGCCTGACCATTGCCTTGTGAGTAATAGGGGGTGGAAAAGTGGTGTTGGATGTGAAACTTCTCACAGAATTCATGGACATCTTGAATTTTGAAAGGGAGCCCGTTATCTATGATGATGGACATGGGTACACCATACCGGCAGATGTTGTAATTAAGAATGAATGAGGCGATCTGCTTGCTGATGACTTGGGTAAGTGGAATAGCTTCGATCCACTTTGTGAAGTATTCGGTGGTGGTAATAATGAATTTGTGGTTGTTGGATGAAGATGGATGGATTTTACCCACAAGGTCAAGTCCCCATTGACAAAAGGGCCATGGTGTTGTGATTGGTTGCAATTCTTGTGCTAGTGCATGTATCAGGTCTCCATGAACTTGACATTTCTTACATTTTCTGACAAAGTAGTAGGAGTCTTTTTCTATGGATGGCCAATAGTATCCAACTCATATGATCTTTTTGGCTAGTGATGGGACACTTGAGTGAGTCCCACAAATTCCTTCATGTACTTCTTCCAAGGCCTTTGTTATCTCATCTTGTTCCAGACATCGAAGGAGAGTACCATCAAGACTGCATCAGTATAGGGTTTCAGCAATAATGGTATATCGAGCAGTTTGGCGAATGAAGGTTTTATGTTGGTTATTCGATTGGTTAGGAGGAAGTGTGTGATCATGGAGATAGGTGTAGAGCTCATTGTACCATGGGGATTCAAAACCAACAAGGCGACATATCATCTCAGATTCGGGGATATCATAAGCGGGAATCCAAAGCTGTTCGACCAAGAACTCATAGCGTGTTGAATTTTTTGAAAGATCTAGGAGAGATGCAATAGTAGCCATAGCATCAACGGCTCGATTCTGATCTCTAGGTATCTGCTCAAAGGTGATAGTAGTAAATGATGCCTTTAGACTGTCCACCATTTACTTGTATGGCATGAGTTTATCATCTTTAGTCTGATATTCATCAGTTGCTTATCAAATGACCAGTTGGGAGTCGCCATATACTTGAAGCTCTTGTAACTTCCATTGTATGGCTAGCCTGAGTCCCGTGATTAAAGTCTCATATTTAGCTATGTTGTTTGTGCATGGAAATGTGAGCCTATAAGACTCCGGGATGCTGTCACCTTGAGGTGTGATAAACAGAATGCATGCCCCTGAGCCATGCCTAGTGTATGAACCATCAAAGTATAGCTTCTATGGCTATACTTCTGTGATCATTAATATCTCTTCATCTAGAAAATTGGAAATGAGGCGATGATCACCTTTGAGGGGTGCATCGGCCAACTGATCTGCAATAACTTTCCCTTTGATAGCCTTATGGTCCACATACTCGATGTCAAATTCACTAAGAATCATGACCCATTTGGCCAAGCGGTCTGTCAATGCTGCTTTGCTGAGTAAGTACTTGAGTGGATCAATCTTTGCAATGAGTTGTACCTTGTGAGTTAATAGATAGTGCCTTAGTTTAGTGGCTGCCAAGATTACTGCTAGGTAAGCTCACTCAATAGGGGTGTAATTGAGTTCATTGCCAACCAGCGTGCGAGAAATGTACTAAATAGCACACTCTTTCCCTTTTGCATTATGTTGTGCCAGTAGTACACCCAAAGCTATATTAGTTGCTGAAATATAGAGTAGTAGAGGCCTACTTGGATCTGGTGGGATTAGCAATGGCATATTCATGAGATAATCTTTAAGCATTTGAAATTCTTGCTAGCATCTAGCATCCCACTGAAAGTGGATGTTTTTGTGTAGCAGGTGTGTGAATGGGTGACACTTATTGGCCAGTTGTGCAATGAATCTACAGATAGATTGGAGCCACCCTTGTAATGTCCTTAGCTGACTGATGTTCTTCGGAGGTGGCATGTCCATGATTGCTTTGACCTTTGCTGGGTCAACCTCAATGCCTTTGCTTGAGACAATGTATCCGAGAAGCTTCCCTGAGGTTACTCCAAAGACACATTTCTTTGGGTTGAGTCGAACATGATATTGTTCTAATCTATCAAAGATTTTCTCTAATATGTCCAGATGACCTTCTCTTGTGAGTGATTTTGCTAGTAATCATCAACATAATCTTCCATTATGGTATGCATCATATCATGAAAGATAGTAGTCATTCCTCATTGATAGGTTGCTCCCACATTTTTTAGACCAAAAGGCATTATGTTCTAGTAGTATGTGCCCCATGGACATGTGAAGGTTGTCTTGTGCTGATCTTTTTGTGTGATTTTTATCTGACTATACCCTAAAAATCCATCCATGAGTGAAAGCATGGTATGTCCTATTGTTAGGTCTACTATGATGTCGATATTTGGTAGGGGGAAGTCATCCTTAGGACATGCTTTGTTTAGATCTCTAAAGTTAGTATAGATACGGATGCCCCCATTTGGTTTTCCGACAGGCACAATGTTGGATATCCAATCCGCATAATCAATGGGTCTAATGAAGCTGACATCCAGGAGTTTCTTAAGTTCTGCTTTGACTAGGATAACAATCTGAGGATGCATCTTGTGAAGCTTCTGCTTGACAAGTTTAGCTCCTTCTACTACTGTGAGGTGATGGATGACTAAATCCAGATCAAGACCAGGCATGTCTGCATATGACCATGCAAAGTTGATCTTGCATTTTTGGAAGAATTTGACAAACTTGGGCTATTCCTCTGGAGTCAAAAGAGATGCCAGATGTATGTGGTGAGGCATTTTAGGAGTCCCCACATTGTATTCTTTTGTTTCCTTGATTAGAATCGGTGATCTTTCCTATTGTGTACTAGACAGAAGGTTGTCAAACCTTTCATCCTCGGGCACCTCAGAGAGATTTTCACCATTGGATACACTTTCTTTTTACTTTTGTGGGATCAAACAATGCCACAGTGTGGTTTTCACTAGAAGATCCATGTTTTATTGTTATATTTTTGCAACTGAAAGGTTTGGCATCTGCCCTAAAGTATGTTGCGCTATTAAGTTCTATGGTGAATCTAGCTTTGTGATCCCCGCTTGGTATGTTATCTCGTAATTCCAAGAAGTCAATGATTGCCTCGTCATTTTGGAAATGGTCAAGACATGAGGGATTAGGTTGGTTCCATTCGATGAGTTCAGGATGGATAATGGGCATTACCTCATCGATTAAGTTAAGTTTGTGTGATGTGTCAGTGAGGGTTAATACGTTGTGGTGAAGGTCATTGATGGTACTCTCCCTATCAGAATTAGGCATAGGATGTGATGTAGGGTCTGTGGAAGAAGTTTCCAGTTTAGGAACCTAAGAGATCTTTATCTGTGCTTCTCCGTAAACAGGGATGTCTTTGTGGGGTGGAGGGGGTGATGTGTCTTCCTCATCTAAAGTATTCAGATGTACTGAATCAAACTCCCATTCATGTGAGTCAGTTTCAGAGTCACTTTCCAGGATCCAGTTGTTATACCATACAGGGATACCTCTTGAGTTAAACACTGCAAGGGTGATCGGCTGATGTATCATTGTAGATGAGATGATTGGTGCTGGAGGAAGAATTATGGGGATCAATGAATCTGATACAAGGAGTGTTGGTAGTGTTGAATCCTCTTCTTCTACTGGAACCGCTGGTGTTGTAAATACTGCTAGGAATTTGGATAGAGTTGTTGCTGCTAAGGGGACTATTGATGTTATGACTGTTGCTGATGGTGTTGCTGGGTGAATTGATGGGATGACTGGCATTGCAGATGGTTTTGCTGGGATTTTTAGTTTCAATGGGACAGTTGTTATGTTATGGGGTGCTTCTTTTATAATCAAAGGTGGCCTTTTTGTAGTAGGTTGATATAGTGGTTTGCTGGGTTTCCCTTTGAATTTGAGCTTAGGAAAGATATCCTTTTGAAAGCCTAAGCCTGTGTTATCTTTAGGCTTCATTTCTATCTGCAGTTGCTCATGTCATCCTTGCTTAAAACACCCTAAAGCACTTTGACCATCATATCCCATTCTTTGCATAATGAGAAGATCTTTGCCATATTGATCTGTGGGGAGTTTAGCTTGCAGAATGTTGGTGGTGATAGGATCCTTGTAGATCCATTCTGCTATGTCTTCATTGTTGGTTTCTTCTTCTTGACTCTTTCCAAGGATGAAAGGCATCAATGTACAAGCTGGTGTGACTAGTGACGTCTAAAGCACTTGTTGAGGTTTGCCATGTGTTTTAGGAGAAGTGGGCATTTATCCAACACAAAAGAGTTGGCTTAGATTATATTCTCTAGGACCTTCCTCTGCAATTTTCATTTTGAGCTTCTCTTGCTTGGGTATAAGAGTGTTTGAATTGGAAAGAGAGGCGGGACTTATGTATGACGTGGAGGAGATGGCTTCTCTATTGTTGGGAATAGTAATCTTTGGTTGATGATTTATGTTGTGACAATATGCAAAGGGGTTTGCATCGCTCAGGATTGTGATTTCTGCACCATTATGTGGGAACTTGATACACTGATGGTAAGTGGATGGAACGACTTGCATGGTGTGTATCCAAGGTCTTCCCAACAAAAAATTGTATGGCATAGGAAGCTCCAGAAACTAACATATGATATGCTTCACCACAGGGCCTACTCGGATTGGTAGTACAATAGCTCCTTTGGATGAACGCTCTGCATCATCATAAGCTTTGATTGTGATCTTCTTGTGAGGATCCACTGATTCAATTGCATATCCCAATGTAGTGACTAATTGGAGTGTACAAATATTCAGGCTTGCTCCATTATCGATCAAGACTCGCTTGATCCTATGCTGATTGATAAATCCTTCAATGTGTAGTGAGGCGTTATGTGGTTGCTGGAAGGAAGAGTTGTCACTTTCAGAGAAAGTGAGACAAGGTGATGGCTTTAGACTTCCAACCATGGCTTGGAATTGATCTATATTCAAGTTAGCAAGGACTGACGCCTCTTGGAGAGCTTGATCCAAGATTGTTTTATGAGATGGAGATAGGCGTAATAGCTCTAAGATGGATACCTGTGCAGGCATTTTATCTAACTGGTCCAAAAGGTTATACTGTTTGGGGATAGATGGGGTGCCTTGTGGAGCTACTTTTATGGTAATCTTGCTACGACATTTAACAACATTGCAAGTGGAGCTGGGATTCTTAATGGTAATAGTTGCAATGTGTTCACTAGCATCGTATAGGTGATTCACAGTGTAATTATACGCTGCTTGCGTATAATCAGTAGTGTCTGTGTTTCTACCTGAAGTGGAAGGACCCCTTTGATCTTGTGATGGAAGTGGATTTTTGAACATCAGATGATCATTGTTTGTTGTCTTTGGGTCATGTCCTTCGATTTTGATTTCCCCTCAGTCAATAAGATCCTGAATAAGATCTTACAATCTGTGACAATTACTTGTCTTATGTCCTTTTCCTTGATGGAAATCATAGTGTTCAGTATCTCTCCACCATGCAGGTTTGACTTGAGGTTCATAATTTGATGTTATAGGTAAGGTGACCAGATTCTGAGAAACCAACTGACGTAACACAGTTTTGATGGGTTCCCCTAAGGGAGTGTATGTTCGTTTTGGTTTTTGTTGACGCGGTCTGGGTTCATCTTGAGATGTGATGTGTCCTTGATTTGGAGGAACAACTGTGTTAGTCTTTGGTGGAGGATTCTATCCTACAAATCTAACCACAGGTTGGGCACTTTTGATAGTTCTTGCATCCACAACCCTGTCATTGATGCTATTTTTGTTTTTGTTCCAGAAGTTTGGTTTGTCACTATTGAAGCGTGGATGAGGGGCATCCTTTGGCTCATTGTAGATTTTGATTAGCCCTTTTTTTATGAGAACCTGTTCACACTTTAAACCTTTTGTGATCATGTCATTGAAGGAATCTGTGTCTTTGAGATCTAGGTGAAATTCCATTTCGTTGTTTAAGTTGGAAATAAATATTTCCACTAATTCTCATTCTGGTAATTGAAGTGAATGTCTGCTAGACATTTGATGCCATCATTGCAGAAAGACCGAAAATAGCTCACCTAGTTTTTGCTTAGTGTTACATGGATCAGCCATTGTGATATCCCATTCAATATTGTGTGAGTAATGTGATAGGAACTTCTGGATTAGTTCTTCAAAGGTCCTAATGCCACTTGGTAATTGGGAAAACCATGATGTGGTTGTTCCTCCCAAACTTTGGGAAAGAGTCGCATTAGGTATGTATCCTTGTATGCCACTTCTAGGCATGTTGAATGGAACTCTCTAACATGATCGCGAGGATCTCCTTTTCCTCTATACTTTTCAAACTTGGGTGTTTCAAACCCTCATGGAAAGGGTGGCATATAAAGATTCCTATCAAAGGGATAGGGACAAATGTCATTAAGTGAAAACTGATTTGTTTTCACGCCACTATGAAGTTGTTGGGCGAGATTTTCAACTTGTCACCTTAACATCTCTATTTCATTTGGAGGAGGAGGAGGTGGTGGATTACCTCAATGAAAGTTGTGTCTGATGGGATCTCTACCTCTTTCTTCCTCATTGCGACTTTGTCATTCTAATGCTTGTCTTAGTTGTGCAAGATTAAAGTCAGAGGGGAGTTTGGCTCCTTCTTGAGCAAGTCTTAAAAAGTAAGTGTCCGCATTGCGCCTGAGTATTTCATCAAAAAATCTATTAAAAAGAGGGTTGTATTGTGCCCTTTCTATTGTTGCCAAGGTAGGAGTACTTGGGTTTTCATCATTTTCATTTCCTCCAAGGGCTTCTTGGAATTCATTGATATTTTCCTCCTCTTCTTCTTCCTCAATTTCTTGTTGTCTAGTTCTTAATATAGTTTGAGCCATTTTGTTTATAAGTTTTTGTTGAAGTTGGGTGAAAATGATGATGAGTTGTTGATGAAATGAGATATTTATGTTTGGTGTGGTGTTTTGCATATGGATCTCTATCACTTTAAAGGTAGATGTTACCAAAGTTCTTTCTTGAATTGCTTGTTGTTTTTGACAAAGTTTCATGTGATAAGGTTCAGAGAAATCTGAGATGTGTTACAAACTTAACTACCTAGTAATGAGAGGATTCACTCATAAACTAGTTTTAACTTGTGTAGAGATGTCTCTTAGGATGAGCTTTTCCTAGATGTAGAGACACTCTAAAAAGTGATGTATTGTGTTTGATTCAAGCAATATCCAAAGAGAGCTTAGGACAAGAACCTCTTAATGTTTTGAGAGTTGAAATGGAGTGATGATGTGAATGTGAAAAATGGATGAAATGTTTAACTTCAATAGAAACTTCGTGTTACATATGGGACAAATTCTACCTCTTCTCTTTCGGGAGTTGGTGGCATTTCTCGAGCTATGTTGTATGTGATACAAATTTCTAGAAAGAAGTTAGGATTGATCTTGCCTCCTTTGTTTTTGTGATAACTCAAAGCTCTATATTGCATAAAAGCTCTGTGGTTTAATGACTCTTGATCAAATTCATTTGATTTCCCTTGAAGATAGAGATGCATGTGACGTAAGAAGGTTCTATTAGAGACAAAGATTTGTCTATTAAGATAGAAGAATTTCCTTCTTTTGATAAGAGCCTTTGAGCTCAATGTTCTTCTTTTCAAGTTGATGTTTTGATGAAGATTCTTCTTTCTTAAGATGTGAAGAATGGTCATATAGTTTGATATTTTTTGCTCTTTGATTTGGATCCTTTTGTTGATGTTCTGAAAATGTTTTTGTGTTGGATGAATACTTGTTTTTGGAACTGATTTTTTATTTTTCTTTGACAAGAAAACAAAGCAAGCACATAAACACAAGAATGTTGCCTCAAAAGGCACAAATAAGTATGGGTCTAGAGCAACCCAATCCTTTGGACATTTTATGACCCTTTTCCTTTAGATGTATTTTAAGGTGTATTTCCAAAGCCTGAAGCCAACTCAATTTGTACTTGGTCTTGACTCAAAAATGAAAACACTTCAAAAACTTTTTATCCCTAAGGTTAAATGGCCAGTTGCGATAAATTCAGCCCACATCTTGATATTTCTTCGACTTTGGTATTACATACCTTAGGAATCCTGTTGTGGTAGGTAAGGATGTGATATACTAAGTCTTGCACGAGCATAACAAATAGATGATCCCTATGATGGGGGAGTCACCACTTTTATCAAGCCACAAGTGACTTTTCAAAAAGTTATGTTTCTACTCAAAGAAATATGTATGGTGAGTATCTTGGGAGCAAAACCATCTATGCTCTTGCACTGAATTATATCACAAATATCCTCAATCAATAGAATAGGTGGGCTACTACTTAAAGGTGTTTAGTAATTTTTTATGTCTTTGGACATAAGTTCATTCAGTGACTCACTTAAGAGCCTTGTAACTTGTGGTGGGGCTCATTTGTCCTTTCGGCAAGTTACACTGTAGGAACAACTATACCCAAGGCTACAGCTTTCACTCTCACCTGATTTCTATAGCGACTCAAAGGATTTACCGCATGAGGTCGTTCCCAAGAGTGATGTGTCTCTTGGCAGGCCTCTCTTAAAAAATAAAAATTTTGAGTGTTACTAACACTTTTCTCTTGCACCTAGGACCACGAAAGCCAAGGGAGAGGATAGTGTGTGTTAGAAGTAGGACCACTCGACCAACTCTTTTGCACAAGTGTGCCAAACACTAAATTCACTTGTTCTTTTTAACTTGTCATTGCAATGTTTTTCTATCTAATTGGAGATGTTGCTCCAACAATCATGATGTTCTTTTTAAATTTCAAAGGCAAAAGGTTTGAGTAAACTAGAATTTTGAAAATCCTGGTCAACTTAATTTGAAGCATGTACGCATGAAGTAAACCGCTTGCAAAATTTGAAACAAGTTGATTGTGAATTTTATTTCTACCAAAATGGAAGTGTGGATTGTGAAATTTTAGTTTGATGCAAGAAAGAAATTTGTCTTGTCTTGTTTTAAGCACCAAATAAAATGGACCTAACTTGCAAGGAAGTAAATTTGTTTTGTTCAATTTTTTAGCACCAAATGCAAGTGATCCTAATCTTGCAAGAAAACAAACTTGTTTTGTTCAATTTTAGAGCACCAAAATGTAAAATTTGATCCTAACTTGCAAGAAATGGAAAAATGATTTTGTTCAATTTTAAAGCACTAAAAACAAATTTTTGATTTTCAAGGAAGTTAGTTTAGACCTGCACAAGAAACAAATAGTTAGCAAAATCCAAACCTAGGGGAGGCTTCCACAAGCCTAAAATTTTTATTTTTTTTTGTTACAAGGTCTTCCTTACAAGGTTATGTTACAATAGTGCTAGTCTGTGTGAAATCAGGAGTGTTATTTAACCAAAAACACGTGATTACAAAGACAAAAGCGCTAAAAGAAAGATTTTGACAGCAGATGCAAAAGCGCCAGAACAAGGGCAAAACTGCTAGAACAAGCACAGAAGCACTAAATAAATGTCAATAGCGCCAAACTTGGTACAATAGCACTATTGTAAAAATAATAGCGCTAGAATGTCAAGTTGCAATAGCGCTACAACATGATCAAAAGTGCTAAAGCGCAACTTGTGTGTCAAATTCAACATTCAAACATGTTAGTTGGGTTAAAAAAAATTGTTTTTGGGTGCTTCGATTCACGTCGGATTCACCAAATGATGCTCTACAAAAAGAGAAGTTAGATTAATACCTGTGGTAGTATAACACACACACAAACAACAAGAAATAGGATTAATGTTAGTGTTATTCAACCAAAGATTAACCTAAGCAGGCATACCAAAAGAGATACTAAGATCATGCTAACATATTTAACAAATGAAACAAATATAACAAGACATCTCCATTTGCCTCTCAACCTGCTCTTGGCTCCTTCTCCTTTGTTCCTCTCCTCTCCAAGTTCAAAATTAGTGTAGCACTCAACAACTTTTTGCACTATGGATGCTTATGGAGGTTCAAGATTGTAGATGATTACTCTAAATGCTATGCAAATGTAGATAAAAGCTAATATTAGATGCTATAATGCTAAAATGATTTATTTTAGGCCAAAATAACAATTATATTAGTGGTTTATGCTAAATGCTCTCTAGAATTCACTATAGTTTAAATGCATACAAGTTTTCAGGATTTGGATTATGAAGAAATGGGCTCTATTTATAAGAAAAATGGAGCAATGGATGGTTGAGATTGAGTAATCTCAACAAGGGCCAAGATTGAAGGGCTTAAGATCCATGTGAGGGCTTTCAACCCAATCCCAGGATGACAAGTGTCAATATGAGATAGGTTGAGAGGAGAGGGAATAAGCATTAAATGCTTGACATGACTTGGGAGTCAACTTGGGGGTTAAGGTCAAGGTTGGGTTGAGTGAATAAATTCTTTATTCAAAGAATAACGTTTTTATCCAATGGATAAACTCTTTTGCAAAGGAAAAAGGGATAACTATGGTCAAAGCAATAAATGCTTGAGGAGACCCATGAGTGCAAGTTGAATTAACCATAATTGGTTATGTAAGAGCCATTAATGGTCATGTAAGAGCCATAAATGGTTTGGAAGACTTTGGAGGTTAATTTGTTGAACACACAAAGCATTAAATGCTTTTCAAAGACTTTGGAGTCTTTGAGAAATGACTTAAAGTTGCTTAGGTATGTGACAATAATTAGGGGATGGATTAGGCTAATTAGGAAGGGTTTAGAAGAATCTAGAAGGGGGTTTAGGAATGCAAGTGGATTTGATGGGTGAGGGAAAATAGGATTTTAATTAAAATAAAATAATTTTTTTCAATAAATGTGTGCAAGTTGGGAAAATGCAAGTGGGGGGGTTTTAATGATCTAAATAAATGTTAATTTATTTAAAAGAGGAAAAGGGGGATTTAATTAAATAAATAGATTTATTCATTTAATTGATTTGTGAATTTGGTATAATGAATTAATTAAAATAAATTGAATAAGTTATTTAATTAATAGGAGAATGTTTGAAGATGAATTAATTAAATATTAATTTAATTAACTAATGGCTAGTGGGTTTTTTAATCAAATAAATAGAAAATATTCATTTAATTAAACTGGATAGATTTATGTGACTACACTAAGTTTTTCCATTCCTCAACTAAGCTCAAGAGGCAGCGTAATCAAATTTCCTACATTACTGACTCTAATGGAAACAATTTGGTAGATGAGGAAGAGATTGCTTCTGAAGCTGTTAGGTTCTTTAAGTCACTTCTTATAGCTGATCTAGTTGCGTTAGATAATGAGATTGTGCAATCGATCCCCTCTTTAGTTTCTCAAGAAGATAATAAGAAGATTATGGCTCCCTTTGCTCTAGCTGAACTGAAAGAGATAGTCTTCTCCATGCATCCAGAGAAGGACTCGGGTCCGAACGGGTTTACGACACTATTCTTTCAAAAGTGTTGAGAGTTTATAGGGAATGACATATTGCTAGCCTTAGAGGAATCTAGAAGAAATAGGTCTATTCTTAGAGAGCTTAATACTACTCTTATTGCTATCATTCCAAAGGTGGATAATCCTACTTCATTCTTGGATTTTCACCCGATTGCCTTCTATACTAATTTATATAAAATCTTTACTAAGGCAATTTCGGTTAGGCTATCTAGGCTCCTCCCTCAAATTGTCTCCATAGAATAGGGAGGATTTGTTCCTGGTCAAGAAACATCTGAAGGTGGAACTGTACCTCACGAAGTTCTACACTCCATTTCTCAACAAAAGGTTCCGGCTATGATACTTAAGCTAGACATGCTGAAGGCTTATGATCAGGTCAATTGGCAAGCTCTTAGGGTTGTTTTATATCATCTGGGCTTTTCGCGCTACTAGGTTAAGTGGGTGTTTTCTTGTATATCTTTTGCTCGCTTTTCAGTTTTGGTTAATGGTTCCCCATCGGGGTTTTTTGCTTCCTCTCAAGGACTTAGGCAAGGGGATCCTTTGTCTCCTTTTCTATTTATCCTTTTGGCAGAAGCATTAAGTAGGGCCATCTCTAGTGCTACAACTTCTAGTTTATGGTATAGTATTAGAATAGATGGCCTCCCTTCTCTGCAATCTCATTGCTTGTTTGCGGATGATACACTTCTGTTCAAGGCAGCCTCTCTAAGGGAGACTCATGTTATTAAGAAAATTATCTATGATTATGTAGTTTTTTCTGGACAAAGTGTTAATAATCATAAATCCAAAATCCTTTTTGTGAATGTCTCCCCTCTAGTTAAAAATAGACTCGTCCGCTTTTGGAGTTTCCAAGTTGGGACCCTTCCATGTGTATACCTGAGCATTCCTTTTTTTCTAGGGTCGGATAAGGCTTCCTTTTGGAACAAAATTGTTCATTCAATATCCTCCCAAATCTCTTCCTGGAATCATAAGTGGCTGACGATGGCTGGTAAAATTCTTTTAATTAAGTCAGTTTTGAATGCCATCCGCACATATTTGATGTCTGTTTTGCAGGCTCCCTCCCAAGTTATTAAGAACATTAGGGTCTCCCTTAAGACCTTTCTTTGGAATGATAACCTGGGTGATAAGTCAAGGATTCCTCTCTTGGCTTGGGACAAAATTTGTCATCCCAAAGAGTTGGGGGGTGCGGGCATTCGTAATTTAGCTGCTCAAAATAAGGCTTTGGGGGCAAAATTGGTTTGGAAGTTATATGCTAACCCTCATAGTAAATGGGCTGCCATCATGTTTGCTAAGTATTTAAGGGGTGCTTCCAAAGAAAGGATTTTTACTGCTTCATCTCTTCCAAAAGGTTCGGCTTTTGGGATTTTTGGTTTCATGTAGGATGGTTATTTTACCACATCTATCCTGGGTTGTCAATAATGGGAAGAAAGTCCAGTTTTGGGATGAAGTCTGGAATGGGCACTCTGCCCTTTCAGCTATCCAAGACTGGTCCACTTTGTCAGGTATTCTATTAGAATTTTGGGGGCCTTTTGTTGCCGATTATTTTGACATTGTCTCCTCTGGTCCTTGTGTGATTGCGAAATGGAAGATTATCCCTCCCTTGTCAGTTGATATTAATCTTATTTTGGCTTTTGTGGAAGAACTTCACAAAAGGCCCCTTGTTTTCCAAAATAAAGAGGACTCCTCGGTTTGGATTAATTGTGCTGCTGGTTCTTATTCAGTTAAAGAAGGTTATAATTCTTTAGTTCAGACTTCTCCATCCCCTTGCTGGCCTACTAAGCTTTTTTGGCACCCGACTTGTCTTCCTAAAGCAGGGTCATTTGCTTGGTTGGCAGTCCAAGATAAGGTTCTCACCAGAATGCCCTTGGACAGACTTGGGATTATGGTTGTATTTCCTTGTGTTTTTTGTGGTCATTGTATGGAATCCATGGATCATCTTTTCTTATTTTGTCCATTTGCTTCTGAGTGCTGGTATTGGTAATTTGGCATGCTTGGTTGGTCTTCTGCGATAGGTCCCAATCTTCTTTTGCATTTCATGGCCTGGCCCTTGTTGTTTTCCTCATCGTTCTACTCATCCCTTTGGGTTGTGGCCCCATCACTGGTAATTTGGAATATTTGTCTTGAAAAAAATTCTAGAATTTTTAATCATAAAAATGCCACTTTCTCTGAAGTAATTGGTAAAATTCAAACCTCCATCAGTGGGGTGGTTCTTTCATTCATTCATAAAAAATTAGATCATCTCAGTTCTTTCTCTCATTGGGATAATCAAGTTACTTGGAAATGGTCCACACTTCGTCTGATGCCTTCCCATGGGGCTATATCAGGAGGTCTATCTTCTTTGGTTAAATGAAAATTGGCCAGATGGACTCCCCCTCCATTCCCTTCATTAAAACTTCAGTTTGATGGAGCCTCAAAGGGGAATCTAGGAAAGTATAGTATTGGAGTAGTTATTTTTTATCATTCTTCAAAAGTCATCAAAGCTGTGGATAAACAAATTGGATATGGTACCAACAACACGGCTAAGTTTCAGGCTTTATCCTTTGGCCTTGATATCGTTCTTTCATTAAACATTAAAGACATTGTTATTGAAGGCGATTCCATGGTCATTTTTCAAGCAGTTGTAGCTAAGAAATGTCTATCTTGGCATCTTCAATATTTCTTAGATCACATTCTTCAATAGTTAAAATTCTTTTCCACTTTTTCTATTTCACATTGTTTTAGGGAGATCAACGTCATTGCATATTTTTTAGCAAATAAGGTTGTTGTGAAGGGTGTCAATTTCCTGGACGTCTCTCCCTTAGACATTCCTGCATCTTGCATAAAGATGCTTTCTTTATCGGTGGTCCTCCTTCTTGAAATCCTACTTCACTATCTATGCTTTGTTAGTATATGTAGTAAAGATGTTGGCCTTCATGACAATTTTGTGTTGTTGATATCTTATGTTAGATTTCATTCATGGGGTAGGAAATTGGTTGGGTTTCTTCTATTGGTCTGAGATGCCTAATGTATTTGTACCTTTTCATGTCTCCT